>NC_141620.1:11224104-11524104 GCF_047967505.1 Dipteris shenzhenensis | reverse complement strand
GTAGGGCTATCATGATCCCTTGTATCATGTACAAGTTTGAGGTCTTGTAAGGATGATTACATTACATGGTATATGCTTTGCATGTAAGACTAGGAAATCCAAAACCCCTTTTTCCAGAGAAAGCTAGGACCAGCTTACATCAATATCCTAGAAATTTTGGGAGAAATCACCCTAAGCCAAGCTATGCAAGGGTAGTTTCAGTGTAGGAGACAGAATGGTTGTGACCCTAGTAGACAGTAGATTTTTTCCAACCTCCAAGCTTGGCACCTTGATTTTGCTACTACTCAACCTAGACCCTTAGCTTGGGATTTTTTAAGTACGTTTTTTTGAGAAAAGAACGTGTTTTTCTAATTAAAAACGCTTGTCGGACGTTCAAAATGCAAAAAATGCATTTTTAATAACCAATCAATGTACATAGTTGACTGACTATATACCGCTCGGTGTATCCCAAGACCGATCGGTATTTTCCTAAAAATACCCGATGGCATATTTTCTTGAAAATACTGGATGGTGTTGGGATACACTGAGCAGTGACAAAAACACCGGTTGGTGAATCATAACATCGACCGATATCCAATACACCGATCGATGAAACCCTACACCGGTCGATGTATTGGGATTACACCGGTCAGTGTAGTGCTACACTGGTTGATGTGCACCGATAGAACATGTGGCATGCATGCGTTGGCCGCAAACAATATACGCAATTTGCATAAACATATACCAATTTCTCTTGTCTTTCTGTCTTTAAGCGATTTCTTGTGACCGAATTAACAAACTTGTAATTACTCCAATTGCGTTCACTCGACGAATTGCTACAAGGTTGCGATAGCACTTTCAATGCCAACGTCTGCAAATGAGGTGTCGAGGCTCCACACTCTTCCCACCATCTCCATGCAGGCATCTCCTTTGCGAGGTCTGGTATTCTTGTATATGCAAACAACCCTTCCCTATTTCGAAAAGTGGATATACGCCCTTCTCTCTCTTGAGTAAGCATCTATTTGCACCATGATCATCCATAACATCATGCTCTATTGATGGATGTCGGTATTTTACACACACTGGTGCTGTAGCTAGCATTACTTTTACACAAGTAGTTATAAACAATTTTACTACCTACTACTTTCTATAGGAGAAATTGTTTTACTACTACTTTCTAAGCGAGGAGAAATTGTTAACCTAATACCCTAAATCCTCAATATTGTTTTTTTCTATGTATATATGTACTATGGAGTTTGAGTTCTAATAAAGGCTACAAATTAAAACGTATGTAATATATTCATATCTAATTTGTTTCACTAATAATCTATAAAACATAAGGATATTGAACCTATGCATACCACTATGTCTCCACACATACATGACATAATTTTGCGAAATGCTATGAGTTGGCAATTGCGAGCTCCACAACTGGCTAGACTTCGAGCGAGATGCAAACGACCGGCATAAGCGAGCCCACAACTGGCTCGAAGTCAAATATTTCTTCATCACTCTTAAATACTAGTTTGTAGAGTTTCAGTAATATATAGTATGAATTTTAACCACATACGAGATGTTCCAGGTCAGCCTACGCAAACCTCCATCCGGCATGTGGTATAATATTATTAATCATTGTTACAAGTTAGCTTAAGCGAACCTCCAACCGGCTCATTGACTTTTTCTTTAGGTATAGTTACAAGCTATAGTTACATGCTTTTGAATAAATACATATGGTAAAAGTAAGAAAATCATACACACAAACATAAACTATTCCAAAAGTAAATCATTTCATGCGCTAATGTTTACTCTACCATTTTCCTAAATTTTACTAGTATCTATCTACTATATTTCATGCATCTAGAATGAAATCTTAAGTTACGTAACTAAGCTAAAATTCCAAGCCATGCAACTAACAAACTCTTTACCTAGTATTAAGTGACAAGTCTTTCCAAAGAGTCTACAATCTAGACAAGTTACAACTTATATACTTCATGCATAAAATAAAAATAATCTATTTTTCCAAAGCTAAGTACAATGTCACATGCAACTGACTTAATCTTCACCTAATAGTATGTAAATGCTAATTTTCCAATTAGTATCTAAGTGGGAGTGGATTCCAACTGGCAAAAGCAAGCCCACCACTGGCACTAGATACTTTTTTAAACTTAGAAGGACTAACAAAACTTACAAATTTCCTTGTAGCTTTGTTTATCCTCTTTCTTATGCTTCTTTTCTTTCCCAAGACTCCATAGTATTCTAGGAATCTCAAATTTTGTGAATAGTACGAGCATGGCACTAGTTTATATAACATTAACAACACCGACTGATGTTGGTAAACACTAGCCGGTGTTGTTAATTATACCGGTTGGTGTAGAGAAACATCGGTCGATGTGCTTTAAACTGGTCGGTATTATCTAATACCGATCGGTGTTGTGTCAAAATACCGGTCGGTGTAACCATACATCGGCCGGGAATTGCTAGTCGAGATCCTCGATAAAAATTGCCCTACTGGGGCGTTTTAAAACGCCCCAGGGCTACTTTAAAAACATATAAAATGTTTTAATACAACATTTTAAAAACTAACGTTTTAATACTACCGCAAATCCCTACCCTTAGCATATCATGCTCTTCAAAGAGAGATGCAAGGGATGGCTTGGGTTTGTCTAATGCCTTTTCCTAAATTTTGCTATTTTGCACCTTGCAATATGTGTGGTACCGCATGAACTCCTATTTTGCCCATTGGGGTTGTGGGATCCAAATTCATGGGATACTATCCCTCACTGAGGTTTCCTATTTGGACCCAAATTCATGGGATACTATCCCTCACTGAGGTTTCCTATTTGGACTAGTGGGGATGGCTTACGGGACCTTGGCAACGGTAAAAAGTGTGGCCTATTTCTTGGCACGGACCCTACAGCTTAATGTTAGGAGTAGCACTCCCACAACATGTATCTTGTGAGGATTGGAGCCAAAACAAGGATGAGTATAGGAGAGACCCTAAGAAGTGGAGTCAATAGTGAAAAATGGTATGGGTCCAACAACAAAAGATAAGAACTTTTGACCTTAAGAGTGGCAACAAGGGGTACATCACATCGTATTCGTAAAGATATTAATTACTTATTATTAAAGGTTTCTCCCTTGTCAATTAATGCATTTGGTTTGTATGTGCCTTTTCATTTCTATTCTTGCCCTCCTCTTTTCTCATAGACAAGTTTGGTTATTGTTGTAGACTCATATGGCTAGTAATATATCAACTAAGGATGAGTATAAATTTGCTTATAAGCAAAACATTTAGGCTCTCTTTAACAAGATTGAGTTATAGAGAGTATAACTTGATTGGTCCCCAATGATAGAGGTAAGGTTCTAGCCAATCTTACTTTCATAACTAGCTTCTTTTAAGTTTATATGATGTTGATAAACTTGATAAAACCTTCCATTCATGTTGCATGTAGCATATTCCATCCAATACGATCGTTGTTTGCTTGGGTGTAGCCATTTTTGGCGAGGTTCACGGACTTTTTTGTATATGGGTATCTTGCATGACCCATAACTTATGCATTGCTCAATGGAATTTGGCAAACTTTGTCTTCAAGTTGTAGTACACATTCCAACTTGAACATGAGAGAAAAAAATTATGAAATAAGGATTTGGAACGAGACTGTTAAAGCATTACAAGTGCTGTGTTGCATGTGAAGCATGCATCCTGAAGACTATAGGATATAGCAATTTATTCAAAAACATCAAAATTTTGTTCTATACATACATGCAACCAAGTAATCATTCTAAATTACACTATGTGAGCTTCTCTTCAACCTAAGTACACACCTAAATGAGATCATTATGCATGGGTTAATGGGCCTCCAATGTTGTGCTAAAGTGATGCTACCCATTTGAGGGCACACTCCATAACTTTCTTTTGATTTGCTGAAAACCAAAACGGATTGAAAATTTGGAATCCAAACTATTGGGACTAGTGCATGGTGGTCTTAAAACATTGATAGTTGGTATTGGTATCTAGATTCACCCTAAAATGGAAGAAGTTGGAAAAGTGCAATTTGTGCACGTGCAAAGATATTTTAATAAATCCAATACTATTTACAAATTTGAATTGTTTCTTTCCATGCACTTGCTTGCTATATGGCTCATAAGCATGCCAAAGGTCATTGCATTTAATAATACACAACATCAAACCTGATAGCGTGCCCTTTGGCCTATTTGTGTTTTGAAGCATTTTAGGCCACATTGCACTTGTTTGGGATATCCAATTCAGTTGACATGTATTGTCAGAGGGGGAAAAACCGACAGTTGAAATTTTGCTACTCTCATGAATTTTGAATTTTCACACCTCCCACCCATCAAATCTTGGAAGATTAAGTACCTACAACCTGCCCCCGCCTTGCAAACACCCTGCAACTTGCACGCACCTCGACGTGACCTTGCTAGAATTTGGTTTGCCATTGTCTTCTTTTGGGTAAGTTGTCTTCTATTCTTTGCTTGCCTCACTGGCGGCTAGCTTCTCTAGGTGTATTTTGGACTCTGATCATGGCCATGGCGTCAATGGAAACATGCAGCTCGCCATGGCTTGCAAGAGAAGCAGATAGAGGTTGTGAGACAGGAAAGCCGAAAAGCCAAGTCAAGGCACAAGGAATAGAGTGCGGGTCAAGGAAAGGGCTAGCATGGTATTGAATCGGCAATGAAAGACACTTTTGCAACATCTACGAAGGGAGAAAGAATGAGAAGAAAGAAGACTCCTTGCAAAGTAGTGCTCAGCCAAAGAAGCAGTTGCAGATGCATGCATTTGATCATTGCCATTGGAGTGAAGAACACGAGCTATGGTGTCATGATTGGTGGGAGCATTCAAGGTAGCAACATTAAGCCATTCAAGTGATTACCAATGTCAAGTCTTCACAAGCTTTATCCTGTAGCCTAAAGTTCATAGAGTAACAACCCTACCAACACCTCGGGAGATGCACGCCCAAGAGGCGATGCTCTCTAACTTGAGAAATGGCCTTCAAAAAGTGAAAGGGGTGCACAGCTTAGATCAACTAGCTGCAAAGAGGGTGGCATTAGCTATGATAGTGTCCCCTGAAACAAAGGAGAAACGGCTTGGGCGCACAATGTTGAAGATGTTGTCAATCAAAAGGACCAACATGGCTCCAGCGATTGAATGCAGAACAGAAGCAATGCATGATCATCCCGATTCGAGAAGTTTGTGGGCTTCAACAAAATGCAAGAAAAGGAGAGACAGCCTAAGTGCATAAGTCATTGCTATAGTGACAACATTTTAGCACGAAAATACGAGAGTTTCTCCAAATAGAAAGGACATTTGTAAAAAGCAGACGGGACACAAGGAGCACATCACACACATGCTAGATACAACGTAGGTCAGTGGTGCCTAAACCAGCCCGGTGGTTGTTTGTGATTGAGCTTTGGGATAGTTTACTTGTTTCTTTTCTTAAACTAGGCTTGGACTAAATGTGATTGTCCTAAACCAGCCCGGTGGTTGGAACATCATGCAACCGTAGGCTGGTTCAGCTCAATCGCCAGTGATGTGATTGTCCTGAACTAGCATGGTTGAACAAACATCAGTTGTTGTCTAGCCCGTTTGCATGGTTGTGAGTAGAAATTAACAACAATATATTGTTATTTTACTAAACCAGCCCGGTGGTTGGAACATCATGCAACCATGGTGGCTGCTTCAGCTCAATCACCAATTATGTGATTGTCTTGAACTAGCATGGTTGAATAGACATTAGTTATTAACCAGCCCGGTAGTTGAAATTGTTGTGTTTCTTAGTACTTAAATTCGTTAAATTTAATTTCTTGCTATTTGGGTCATATACCACTGTTAAATTGTGGAATTCAGTAATGAAAAGCAATATTTTCTAATGGTGAAATTTGGAAATGAAAAGCAATATACTTGTTATTGTCTAATATGTGAAGGTGAGATTGTCAGGCTAAACCATCATGGTTGTTGAAACTATGACAGTGTCCTACACCATCCGGGTGGTTGAAATTATGACTATCCTAAACATGTCCTAGACCACCCTGGTGATTGAAATTGTGACTGTCCTAAACCAGCGTGGTGGTTGAAAATTGTTTTGATTCATTATATACATTAATTAGATTGTGTTTTGTATTCTTTTAGTAGTAGCAAAAAGGGGGTTGGTTCATTGTTCTATTGTTCCTACATGTTGGGTCAGCACACAGAGTTGTATCTCAAGTTTGTGGATCAGAATCTGGACATTTTAATTGGGTAGAGGAGCTTTGAGCATTGTAAGCTCTTGTACGTCAGAAAACTCAAAGACAAGAATGTTTGTTGTTCAAAACACACATAGACTTTGACCTAGCCCTGACAAGCTATGAACGACTTCAGATTTGGTGTGTTGGAGCATTCCTCCATGGGGATCGATGCCCATGCCTCCCCAATGAATGCGCAAATTTTTTTCGTCCCAAAATTCATTGACGGATTGAAATTTCCATTGATGGAAGAAAATTTCCACGGATGGAAATTTGCTGTCGATGAAAGTTTTACATGATGAAATGTTTTTCCTTCTACTAGAATGACATTTGCATTCATTCATGCTAGAAATTTTCATTTTTTCGGATGAAAAGTTTGCTTCATTGATGGAAATTTTATCCGTTCAACTTTATCACAAAAAAGTGGATTCCAGAATCTAGATTTACATCATTTTAAAAAAGGACAACTGTTTTCATCTTCGTGATTCATATTAGATAAAAATAAAGTAAACCACTAAATTTTACTACTCACAATCATCTATAATTTGATCCTTCAGATATTTGATTTTCTTTCTACATCTATCAAAATATTTTCTTTCAACAAGCCTCTTCTTTAGCAATATGTACATTTTTCAAAAGAAGTTTGAAACTATGCTTATTTTCTAAAAGTTATGAAAATAGTTCTCATTAATGTCTCCAAAAGATTGTAAAATTGATCAATATTTAAGTCTAGTGAAAAATCATAATAGCCTGTTGCAAACGACAACTCATGACTTGTTGTCATTTTTCATGACTCGCTGTTGCCAGTGGTGTCCAAAGGGAGACCGTGAGTGGCACATGATTGAATGCATTCGTGGCACATGCAAGCATTGCAGTTTGAAGTTGAAGAAGAAGACAATCAATATCTGTCTAAATGAAATGAGGGAAGACAACCACGTTGCTCTAAAATGGAGGAGATTTGAAAATGTCAATGTTGAAGGATCCGATAAAAAGAGATGGCTATTGTCATATAAGAGCACCCAGTCAAGGGAGCTTGTAGGTCACGTGGTTCAATCCATCCCAAAATATGTGCTTCATAATTTCACGGCCAGCTAGCAAGATAAGTAGTTTAGGACATGCCTTGCCAAATTTTCGGCGACACTATTGTATCTGTCAAATTTTGCAAAAAATTATTCTTTTTAAGAACAAGATGAGATACAAAGTGCTCACTAGTACAACAAGCAGATAACAATTCTTATGTATATCACGTACAATCATTTGCTTGATTCTTCCATGCCTGATGCCAATCTGCTTGCTAAGTCACAGGAGTCCAAGTCAGTGGGTCAGTGGAATGCACTTACCATTTCTACATTTTAGATGATAGGGAACATGACACCCTATTTGTGTAGCATGCTTTTCTACTGCATTGGGAATGGCTAAAAAAGGAAAATCCCCATGCAACAAATATAAGACAACATTGGGTGTGGTCAGATGGTGCTGCCTCTCAATTTAAATCAGCATGTCGATTCTACTTCATCTCAAGGTTCAAATCCCTAACCGGTCTAGACATGATGTGGAATTTATTTGGGTATAGCCAGACTATGTTGATCCGACTACCATCCTCATAGCTATAAAGAGGCGACCTTCCCAGTCCATTGCATCAGATCAGATCTTCTGGTAGAGATCTTCCAACTAGTAGCTTTTCACCTAGTATCTGTCTAGATTGCCATCTAAGCTCCACTGTGGGAGCACACGGGTGGATGGAGACATCATCTGTACTACATTAGTATTGAAGGAAAATTTTGTTCATCTCCAATTTGTTGTGTACTATCTATTCTTTGTCTCTGTTCCGTTGCATCGTGTAATTTAACAGTCCCATGATTGTGGCATAAGGTCTTGTAGGTATTCTACATGTTAGCTTGAAAGAAGAACATATAGAACTAATATTTTGATGCTTTCGTGTAATTAAATTATATGATTGTGTCACATTGTTATAATTAACTCCTTTTTTGCTTGGGTAGTTTATCCTCCCAATTACAGTGAGAGGATGCTTATCAAAAGATGTTAGAACCACTATCTACAAGATCATTGGCATTATTAGGTATGCTTACTATCATATCACCTTCATTATATTTCATACAATTTTAAATGATGGGCATAAAATATTGAATCTTACAAGTGCATGTGGAATAGGTGGATCTCACAAAAAGAGATCTCTGTATCGAGCATCAAGAGGGTTAAGATGGCCTCCATTGAAGCAATGTGCTTGCTTGAGAAACACTTTCCCTCAAGCATTATGACAACTCAAGTGTACTTGCTTGTACTTATAGTTGATGAGGTCGCCATTGTAGGAACCATTCATTGTTATTGGATGGTTTCCCTTGAACGATTTATGAAAACCTTGAAGGGATTTGTAAGGTAAAGAGCTAGACCCGAATCAAGCATAGCGGAGGGATGGCTTGTGCAAGAGTCATTAGTATACATCACACAGTTTCTTGCATACATGGATCCCAATATGCCAAATTCTTGGAACATCAAGGATGATGATCATGTCATTGTAGAGACTCCCCAAGGTAAAGGGATTGAAAGAAAGATGAGCAAAGAGCAAAGAGAGAAATTCAATAAGTTTTGTGTCCTTAATAGTCCAGAGATGCAAAGATGGGTGGAGAGATATGAAGAGGCCAAATCAAAAAGAATAAATGAGAGGGCAAGATTTAGAGTCATGCATAGGCAGAGGATGCCATATCCACCGGACCTTGCTCTTCTCCTCAGACACATGTCCCATGATTGGATACAAGACGCTATTCATGAAGCCGAATGTGATGGAGAGGACGTAATCGATTGAGAGTGGGAGCTTGCAGTCGGATGTATGCCACACGTAAGTTTTTAACCTTTCTACTGAATTTGGGTATTATGATCACAATCACTACAAAATGCATCCGAATTGTTTTAATCATGTTCTTTTGTAGTACAAAAATTAGTGCATTGTGGTCACATGGGTAGAATTTTCGTGTGGAATGCATGGATTCAAGGAGAGTCACATATGATTGTGGAGTCATGGCTAACTTGGTACAAGATAGCCAAGCAAGTGCTTCTTATACCAATCTTCTCTCCTCGCAGTTCGATTATTGTGGGACCATACGTGACATCTATGAAGTTGATTTTAGAAGATACAGTATTTTCATTCTTGATGTCAAATGCTTTAGAACTATCTACAATGGTCTCAATGCTATAGTCAGGAGAGACAAATGTGGTTTCTTTGCCATTGACTCCACCAGCGATGAAAGTGATACCTTTGTTCTTCCAGAGCATTGTGAGCACGTACACATTAATGAATTAATTAAAAGCTAATATCTTTGTTTTCAAACAAATGTTGGTAGATTCTCATATATATATATATATATATATTTATACTTGAGCATAAATGAATATAATTACATGAACCTAATTTGTACTCTTCAATGTAGGTGGTCTTTCATCTGGATGGTTTGGATCCAAAATGGTGATATGTGATCCAAGTTGCTCCTCGAAGAAAACATATTTTTGAAGATAGGGATGAAATACGGAGATGCCGAAAGAAGATCCAAATAATGATGCCGATGGATCTAGGGAAGAGGATGAAGATGACAATATGGGCCATGAAGAAGGTGACAATAATGACACTGTAATGGAGGAAGGTGGAGATCATGACTTTGGGGAAGAAGAGGGAGAACTAGAGGATCAAGTCTTAGGTAGACATACAATAGGGGATGATGATGTAGGTGATCAATTGTATGTAGACCTTGAGATAGACATATTTAGTATGCAAGACTTGGCTCAAGATGAAGCCGTCGATGCAAATGCTACGAATTCATAGTTTTGACATCGACGAGACTTCTTATGTATAATTTGGCCATCACATTTTTATAGTGACATTTTGTACATTAATTTTGTATGTTAATTAAGTTCACTATCAATATATGAGTGTTTTGATCTCAAATGTGGTGTACATACTCTTATATTTTTTATCTTTCAAATGACCAGACTTGTGGTCCAAAATTATTTTGGGACCCTTGCAAATGATGTTTTGTAAAAAAGTTGGTATGGAAAAATGTATCCAGGTGTCAGTGAAAACGTCGCTAAAAGCATCGGTGCAAGAGTGGTGTCAGTTGGTATGGTAGTGGGTATATGTGGGTATAGGCATCACTATATACCCATGCCTATTCCCACACATATATCCATGCCTAGTCGATATATGTGTGGGTATAGGCGTTGGTATATACCCATGTCTATACCCACACATATACCCATGCCCATACCCAAGGATATTTTGATGTCCACACCGACAACTTCCCTGCCCGCCAACCATAGTACTGATGATCTTCATGCCTGTGCCTGTGAAGCGTCGAAAGCCAGCATTGGAAAGAGGCTTGTGTCTTATAGTGGTAATTAGTAGCACTATTAGGAACTAATGAGGAAATAATTGGGAGTTTCAAGCAGAGGCTCAATCAGCTTGATAGAGTCCGTTCTCCTCTAAGATATGGTAGCCTATACCTAGAATGCACATTGATCGAGTAAAATGTATCAAAACATTTTATAGTAATTCTTTTAATGTACTTCTCCTTTTTTTATCATAAATATTCCTCTAGGATAAAAAATTATGGCAATCTAAAGATTTACGTAGATTTTGGTCAAAGGTGATGATGTTGTACATTGCAGACGATGACATGATAGTGATGATGTGACAACTAATGTGGCAAATGATGTGCCAGCTCATGTAGTACTGATGATGTGGTAGTTTAGATGGTAGTTTGACTATTGATTACAATTGACTATTGATTTGACTAGCAACAATTGATGGAACTGAACTAGTAGCTACCAAATTGATTGATTAGACCCATTGAGCTAGCAGATAACTGTACTTGTAGTTGACTAAACTAGTTGATTCAATAAACTATGTCAGACTAGGACAATAGATTTGGGACTGTAGACTATTACTATGAGACTAGCACTACTAGACAATTTAGAGTCTAGAGAGGGATTGTAGTATGCAGTTGACTACAAAAAACCATAGGTTAAAACTATAGGGTTCATTGAAAGACTATAGAATTGAAGCACATTCGAGGAGCTACTTGATGACTATGCATGTGTGAGTAGACACATGGAAAATGAAGGGCTATTGATGCACGCTACTGGATGTTGTCTATAGTCTATTTATATCACAAGAGTTCCACGATGCCAAAACTCATAGCTGGATAACCAAGGGCTATCCAAATTTGATAGCAAGCTTGCTACATAAGGTTGGGGTGGATAATTATTGTGTATGGGTTAAATACTAGTAGGAGTAGGAGTAGGAGATTGATGTGACATGCGTAGGGTTGGGGAAGCAAGATGCTGACACAATGACAAAAAGTGAGGCTAGTTTACCATTGGCAAACTTATTGTAGATGGAACCAACAAAGTCTATTATACACTACTGCACAAGATTCAAATCTACACACTACCAGCAAAGTTTATTATACACAACTACACAAGAATCAAATCTAATCTAAAAGTGTGAAGTTATACCAAAAAAATTTAAAACTAATCTAAAAGGGTGAAGTTACACTAAAAACTTTCAAAGGACACACAAGTGGCTGGCCTACTTAGCCATAGTCACATTGACACTTAAAGACACACCAGCTCCCACACCTTTGGCTACGAATTACCCAACATGTTTGTATGTCTAAATGGGACCAAACTTGATAGAGTGACGTTTTTGCAATATATTTTAAAATTCAACCAAGTTTTTTTCCATTGAAATCATTGTATCCCATCTTACCCTTGATGCATCTCAATTTTGTGCCAACAACATTGATTAAAATCTGAAGCTTCATAGGCCTAAATAGGACCACAATTGATTGTATAGTATTTTGCATCTCTTATAAATCCTTAAAAATATTTGGTTCCATTTGAGCCATTAATGTGTCCCAATTTTGTGCCTAGGCAAAAAAAAGATTTAAAATTGATGTCATCAATGAAATGCGAGGCTTATATGTCTAAATGTGACCAAAGTTGATATGATGTTTGGTTTCACTGTCTTATAAATCATTTCCAAGTTTTTCTCCATTTGGGTTAGTGTAGCCTAACATGCCAATGAGTTTCCCAGGCAACGCTAAAATTTTTAAAAATGATGACATCTTGCCGCCACCACTCTTTACCACATCTGTCTTGTTACTAAGCAGCCCCTCATGGTATGCTATTCCAACTCTCTTTGGCTTGGCCACATAGAGGGCACATCAGGTTTACATCTACTCTCTTGGATAGTCTCTCACCGCTGAGTGGGAGGCATTGATAAACAACTTTCCATAGGAGAAAGCGGGCTTTCCCCACCCTACAGTGTTTCTAGATTTCACAAGATTTGCCCTTCCACCATTTGAGCCCTCTTCTTGAGTCCCACTTCCTATTCAATTCCGTTAGCGAAAATTGATCCTATGATAGAACCTTGTAAGTGACTTTGGCTGCGATCTTCTTCAGTCAGGTTTTGCCCATCCTCGATTGCAACACTCTCCAGCTATTTATCGCAAGACATTATCTAATGTTTTCTCATCTTTGGGATGTGAAAAGCGACTATAAGGAAGTCAATCAGATGACTACTCTAGGTAAGATTATGGTTATGGTCCCCGTACTATCACTATGCTATATATGCTTTTGGCTCTGAGTGTGTGCGCTAGAGCGGCATCCATTGGGCTTCCCATAGTCTAGCATATCTAGAGTTATTGGCCACTATCCTCTGGATACGCACGTAAGTTAGAAACTATGAGCCTACATATGCCTTGCATGTCTACTAAGGCACAATAGTATGGGGAGAAAATTGGGCTATGAGCTCCACAATGCTGTACTATTTTTGTAGCTAGCCCTTATTCCATGTCATATCTGCACCAAGCCACTTTGATGCAATTGGGTCGTGAATATTTGCAAGACACAATGAAATGTAGCACTGGCATCCACTACATATACTTGGCCGGCACTAGCATCAACCCAAAATCTAGTCACTATCTAAGGGATACTATGGTGTTTCCCATGCCTCTGATGCTTTACCAATTGACTAAAGAAACTCATCTTCATAACAACGACCTCTCAAGAGTACTCTAAGTGATCAAAGATCTATTTAGGGTGGTGTTAGTGTCGCTCAATGTGTATATTTCATCCCCAGCCTCATGAAGCCCCCTACATGACCATACAGACTATAGGAAAGGCTCCACATTGCCTTTTATGTATTGATTCAAGCATTACATGGCCTCTTATACTAAGAAGCTACATGGCATGCCATAGTGTCTTGTATGGCCACTTTCTTTAAGCCATTCTTCCTTTTTTCCTATGGTCATGCTTATATCTTTTGACACTCTATTATATGGCCATTCCTATTTCCATGACATTCCTACCTACATAACCATCTCTATGATTTCTTATGTTACATAGGATCTCTTATTACCCTCTACTATTCTAATCAATATAACACACACACATAGCCCCACACACTTACCTTTTTTTTTGTGAAATTCATTTGCTATTATATTACAAGAAGCATTCCCCAAGGAGTGGAGATGCTGCTACAAAATAAAAAATCTAATTGTTTGACAAGAAAGTATAATAATCCAAATCTTAGTCATGGAGACCGTCAAAACATGTTACCACAAAGATGGATGGGTCACCTAAGGACCTATGGTTTCAATCCTTCCATAGAGTCCATATTGCCCAATAGTGTACCTGTGTAAATAAAAGATCATACCCCTGGCAAATAGGGTGAATCCCAAACAATAATAATAACTTGCCAAAGCAAGCACTTGAGAAGCATGCTAGAGTCATTGTTGCAAAAAGTAAGAAGTCATGAGTCTTAGGAAAATGCCAAAAAAGATGAGACTTTGACTTTTGGAAGACAAACATAAGTGATAAATTTCCAAATGAATACGTTTGCATGCCTTATAATTTTTGTAAGAAATCCATGCATATTGTACATGGACCTTGTCCTCCCATATCCTAGATTTTAAACGAGGGTAGTGACATGATACATATTGAGTTGGTGCCCTAGCCTTTTACTGCACCACCAAGAAGTATAAGTCATGGACCAAATGTAGTTTGCATGAGAAAAAAATCAAGGTGGAGGAATCCAAAACTTGCACAAGTTTGCAATTGTGACATCTACCTACAACAATGACTGATAAGCAAGATCATCTGATTGAAGCCCCCAATCTTTTAAATGATCTATAATCTCAAGACGTGGTATTGGCTGAAAATCATAAAGCATCTATGATGATATGTGCTAGAGAAATCTATAATGCTATCCCAACCCAAACTTTCTAACTACAAGAAGGAAAGATAACACCATGCCATTAGCATCTAACACATCATCCACAAGGCATGTGCCTATAAGAGCAATGGGGCACTTGTAAGCTAAGTAGAAAAAATCAAATTTGTGATTTGAAAAATACAAGAAAATTGGACGAATGATTTGATAGGGAGAAACAATCAGGCAAAAAAACACTTACTTGTCACTTTTTTTTCATAAAACATTACATCATTCAAACGTATTTGTATGAATATTTTTTATTCATAGGAATAAGTATTTTTATGAATACTTATTATTCGTACAAATAACATGTAGAGAGTATGTACTAATATGAATATCTTCTTATGTTCTTCTATTTAAGCTCGCAATATGCCATTTTGCATTTATCTCATGCTTGGTTCTTAGCCAGTATAAGAGATCAAGAAGAAAAGAAAAGAAGGAAGATCCTCTGAGGTTGCAAAAGCAGCCTAGAAGGTTTGAACAAGATGGATATGTTTTTGTATGTGTGAGTTCAAGGGTCTCTTTGTTGAGTGCCTATGATGTCTTATGAGAGCTGTTTTTGTGGGTTGGTTTGCTTGTTGAGAGCCTTAGGTCTCTTGTGTCAATATTGATTGTGGGTTTTCTTTTCTGAACTGTGATTGTGGATTTCTTTGTGTTATTGGTCTATTTGTTGCTTTGTTTTTTTTACTTAGCAAGAGTGCCTACAGTTTCATCTTTGAAAATGAAACTCATTAATCTTACATAAATGAAAGTCGTTAACTCGTTCTTTAATTGAATTAATTAAAAATTTAAGTGTTCTTACACTCTCTTTTGAGATGATATTTATATTTCTTTTAATAAAATGTGAATGAATTATTTATCATTTACATTCAACTATTCTTACACTTTCTTTTGAAAGAATACAATGTATTCCTTTAGGAGAATGTGCGAATGGTTTGCACTTAGATTCACTCATTCTTACACTTTCTTTTGAAATATTACTTTATATTCTTTCAAAGAATGTGAATGCATGATTTGCATTTACAGTCACTCATTCTTATAAACACCTCGGGGTGTTTCTATGTGGGTACATTCTCTCCCTCTGTGCTCATATGATTCCTAAAGTTCAACATAAAAAATGACTGCTGTTAACACATCAAGAAAGTGCAAAAGTGTTTAAAATCATGATAATTTCATTAAACCACATTCAATCATAGCAAAATAACACTTATCAACATGACAGTCGTTGCATTAAATCGTAACAACATGACACTTATTTAAACAAAGTACTTAATTTCAAATTATACAAAAAATATTTAAGTGCTCATCATGGTCCGAGGACTCAACGATACACAAAAATGATAATGTTATGAGCCATCATTGTTGGCTCTTTCCCACGGCTTTCGCAGGGAGAGCAGGGTATTCTCAGTATGCAGAGTGTCATCCTTTGGAGTATAAATGTATCTTAGGACCTTGGGTCATATTCCAGTGAGAGACGTAGGATAAGTTTGGTAAGCAAACATAGTGCATGCATGTGTGGAAGGGAAATGCATCATCATGTTTGGGATAATGAAGGCTTTTGTCTTTTGGTGGGGGTTGAAGGGTTTAGGAGGAGTTTTAGGGTTAGAGGGAGGTTCAGGGTTAGAAGGAGGTTCCAAGGTTTCTAAGGAGTTCCAAGGTTTAGAAAAGTTTTAGGGTTTAGAAGGAGGATCCAAGGTTCAAGGTAGAATACATGGCAAAGAACTCATCTCTCTTGTAGATCATGGAGGTCAAGGGTTAAGGGACTAAGGGTTTAAGGGGAGCATAGAAGTGGGAGAGGAAGAAGTTGTAAGAGTAGAAGGGAGGAAGAGAGGGTGGAGAAGGGAGGAGGAGAGGGTGGAGAAGGGAGGAGGAGGAGGGAGGAGAAGGGAGGAGGAGAGGGTAGTGGAGAAGGGAGGAGGAGGAGGGAGGAGAAGGGAGGAGGGGGAGGAGGGAGGAGGAGGAGGAGGAGGAGGGAGGAGAAGAGAGAGAGAGAGGTTGGGTTTTAAGGTTGGAGGAGAGGGGAGGAGGAGTTGCAAGGTTGGAGGAGAGGGCATGAGTTGCAAGGTTAGGACATGCTTTTGGACGTGGAGTGCAAGGAAGCATGGGCACTTGCAGACAATTGCTTGGAATACCAAAGTAGAACTCAACACAATGTCCCAAAGAGTATGGGCTTCATTCCATTATGGGGTATTTATACAAGTTGGAGAGCTTCTCTCTTTGCATATAGGAATTGTAAGACATTCTCTCTCTACATGTAGAACTTGCATCTAGACGTTGCATGTAGGAGTTGCAAGTTGCATGTAAGAGTTGCATGTTTCATGTTGCATGTTGCATGTAGGAGTTTCATATAGAACTCACATGTAGAACATGCATGTAGGAGTTGCATGAACATGCATGTTGGAGTTGCATGTAGAACATGCATGTAGGAGTTGCATGTAGAAACTACCTGTAGGGATTGTATGTAGAATGTCATGCAAGTTGGATTTCTAAGAGGGACTACTATTCCTAGCCTTATGCAAGTACAAGCGAATCTTTGCCGCTACTTTACACACACATTCTGTGCTACCTAAGTCCATGTTGGCACAGAGACAACAATCATGTCACAAATTGTACAAGGATGTATCAGACATTTGCTAGTCTAAGTCCTTGGTTGGGATTGAGCTGCAAACTGTAGCTTGCTGCAATAGTAAAAATACTACAAAACCTTGCTATTGGTGGATGTCTATTTGGGTCTGTGTGCTTTCCTTGTACTGCAACTTGTCACAGGCACATGATTAAAGCTTGTATAGGACTAGTATATGTGCAAAACCTTTGATAAAAAGTCCTAACAATCATGGGACTGTTACTCTTTAATGCCAGATAATTCTTGTTGGTTCTAATTAGTGTCGTCATTCCTCAATCACAAATGCCCAGATACACTTCTTCAAATGACTTAGAGAAATGTAGCATACTGTTTTGTGCATGCAAATCATTATGTAGGACATATTTATGTTGGTGCATGTAATGAACAGTGTGTACTAGTGCACTTAGAAGATAAAAAACATGCTAACGAACACACGGAGCTCTAATAGGCATTTTTGCATCATCTCTGTGTCTCGATGGAGAGGGTCTCTTCCCATCATGTCTGAGGTAGGCCATCCATCTATCCAAATGATTTCCATTGAAAAATGGGAATATTAGCAATGGATTACTATCAGATACTAGACCTATAGCTCGGATGATGCCAGGTGTATGACATCCCCCAGCATGTGGATTGTGCCAATGCTTTTGTCTACAAATCCTTGGGTGTCTTGGAGTGCTTATCAACACCTCGCAGGCATAAATATTATGGGGATCTAATGAGATAATGAAAATGTTGCACATGCTAACATTTTCAGATGTGCCACTGCCCATAGCTCTACTACTCATGTGAATCGATTATCTCGTTGTTGGAGAAGCACGAGTGACAGTCATTGTGGCATTCTCGTTTTAGTGGGTTCATCAGTGGTGTTTATGGGGCTAAGGGTGCAAGGGGGATGACCATTTTTTGAGCAAAATCTTCCAAGCATCCGAGCAAAGGGGAAAAAGAAGCTTCCAACTATGTAAAAAAATGGCAAAAGTGGATCAAAAGAAAACATAGTTTCACTTAGAAATATGCAAAGTATTATAGCAATGTCTATTTTATACACAAAGATTTACATGAATCTTTGGGAATGGTGAGTAACATAATGGGATGGATTTTGAAGAAACCCACATGAGTAGACTTCTCTATGAAAATTCCCTTTTGATCCTTCTTACAACTTTTACTTAAGAGTTAATAGGGGGTGACATTGAAAACCCTCTCTCAACCTATCTTCATGAAAGGGTTTCTCCAAAGAAACCTCATTGAAGCAAGCCATCAAGGTAGTTTCACCCAAGTGAAAGCCCTTTGAAGTAGGTCTTCCAAGGTAGTTTCGCTGGCAAAACTACCTTGGACAACACTTTTAAAAGTGACATAACTTTCACATCCAATGTCCAAATATAGTCATTCAGCCACTCAAATTGATCAAAAAATTCCATTTGAGCATATCTATGGGGTTATATTTTGGAAAATATTCCATATATAGTATTAAATATTACATGTATTTTATGAGAGTGATATATAAGCCCAAGTTAATACTTACTTATAGTAATTTAAATTTCTTTAGAAACATATCCATAAATAGCTTGTTATTTATGCTATAAAAACACTAGAAAGCTCTTGTCATATTGATATAAATGTGTTTGATAAGTAATTACATATGTATAATATTATTACATTGAGAGTGATTATGAGGGATGTTTCTTAAAGGAATTATGTTTCAACACTTTTTTAAGGCAATAATAGGGATACAAAGGGATGTCTATGAATAAGATAATTTATTTTATGTAAAAGTGAATGTGACTAGTCTGTATATTTTTATGATAAAGTGATCCTGTTCTAGTGAAAATAAAAGTGTAAAAACCATGTTTCCTAAAGAAATACAAAATTTCAAATCTCTTGAAAAACGTGCTCAGATAATCCTACTCATAGGTTTTTGCTCATAAAATTGATGCATCTATAGGGGGTGTGGGCGAGTGCGAAGGAGAGGGAAACCTAAGGGTGAAGGAGAGGGGGCTAAGGGTGTAGGTGTGGGTGAGTGTGAAGGAGAGGGAAACATATCCAAAGTGCAGTAGAATGTGAAAAAGGTGTGAAATCAAGATGTGACCTCTTTGGGAGAGGTGCAACAAACTGCGGAACATAAGTTGGGTGTGGATATGGTGATAGAGGGGGTGGGGGACCATGTGCAACAAAGGAAGGCAGAATAATATATTGTGGAGCATGAAGAACATCAAGGAAAGTGCAACGCGAAAAGGTGGGTTGTGGTGGATGTAATGGTGCTTGTGGGTGACGTGGCTGTAGTGTCGCTTGTGGGTGTGGTTGTAGGGGATGCAGTGGTTGTGGCTGTTGATGATGGTACTTGGGGACGTGGGTCCTAGGGACATGGGTGCATGGCTCGAATGAAGGATGAGGTAGCTCCCTTGCCTTTGAAGCCTCACCCCACATTCGTTATGTACACGACTTTGGCTTGTATGGTGGGACTCTCCCACTTTGTGTCATAGGCAAGGATGTCTCGATCTATTTGACCAAGACATAGCCAACTCTCCAAGGCAAAATGGTGCATGAATTGATCTGTAGATTGTGCTGAAAAAGCATATGGAAATCGTTCATGCAAGGCCCTCACTCCACCCTTAGCCATGGTCCTTGCAAGATTTTGCACGCCGCTTTCACCATAGTTGAAAGCATTCTCAATGATGTCCTGATAAACATTCATCAAGAAGTGTACATTCTCATTCTTTAGCACCTTCTTTTGAACTATATTGAGATTAGGATGATCAAGCTTTCTCATCTCTCCCGCGTGAGCAACCATGTAACGATGAAGCTACAACACAAAATTCGAGACCAATTCAGTGCCAACAATGACAAATAATAAAGAAAGCAATTTCAAAGTTTCCCAAACTACATTTTGACTCATTTAAAAATAAAATCAAAATGCAAAAAGTCTATTTATGAGACCTTATGAATGTGTAATGTTGACTAACTATTTATGTACATCTAATACTAGGCTTTAACTGCAATAATACACAACTATCAAGGGACAGTTGAGTCCCAGACCTATAGTGTCTATGAACACATTACATGATATTAAGCTTAGACTACATCACACAACTCTCAAGAGAGAGATAAGTGCCAGATGAAAACATCTCTAAACTTAGAATACAGTACAAACTCTCAAGAGAGACATGAGTGCTAGACTTAGAAACATCTCTAAACTTAGACTACAGATTCACACAACTCTCAAGATTGATTAGAGAGATGAGTTCCAGACTAAGCGTCTATGAAAAGATCTCTATACTTAGACTGCATCACACAACTCTAGAGATTGATAAAAGAGATGAGTGCTAGGTTGAGCGTCAATGAAAATTGACACTAAAACACACAACTCTAGCAAGAGAGATGAGTGCCATCCTTAGATTAAAAATAAACATTAAAATCAAAGCGGAGACTACATCACACAACTCTTACAAGAGAGATGAGTGCTAGTCCCAAATACAAACATTAATATTGAAACCCAGTATTGAAACCCAGACTGCAACACTCAACTCTTCATAAAAGGGCATCATCTCCTTGAAGCCATTATAAATATTTGGGAAGGATGTGAATATGCTAAGGAGACTAATCAAGATATATTATTTCTTAAGATTGATTTTGATAAGGCATATGATAGGCTAGAATGGGACTTTTTAATACAATATTAGCAAGACATAGGACTTGGTCCTTCTTTTGTCTCAATTGTTAAACTCCTATTCACTAATGCTTCAACTAAGCTAAGTGCCAAAGGAAATATGAGTGAACCTTTTTTCTTGAAAGATCAATCTCAACTGCTATCGCTCTTTTAAACTCTGAGTGTGATTGGGCTCAGCTTCTGCTGAGATATATGAAACACATCAGAACCTGCAGGGCACCCAAGTGGAAGAACTACCCCTTAGTTTTTGTTGTCTTTAATCTTGAACCTTGCAAAGCCAAAGGGAGCTCATTGTGGACATCCATTTGGGGAGCTTTTGAGGATATAAAAGCCTTTTTGCTATTTTTTGGCAAAGGTGCTTTTATGGCTATTGATTCAATTTGGGTTTCAATAATTTTCTCTCAACTAACTAATGAGAAATTTATTGTGGCAACTACACTATTTAAGAAAGGATTGCAATCTTGGGCATAGCTGTGTCATAGAGATTTTTTCATATGGAAGACGTGGCATGAGATTAGAAGGGAATTTTCTCTATCCAATCAAAGCCAAGGCCTTGTCTTGAGCAAGTTGGAGCTATGGTAGGGAGATGCCAGATGGAAGGGTGGCTTTGTGCTAATCTTACATGAAGAATTCAGTTGGGTAGGATGCTCTTCTATCCTTCCTATTCCAACCCCAACTGCGCCTAATATGGATGATATCTTTAAAACCATTAATGCTAGATGGAATCTATAGGATAGTAGAGATAAATGGTGTGCTAGATTTGACAAACTTTGGGTTAAACAAGTTCCATAGAAGATGTCATATCTCTCCTGGCTCATTCTTCATAATGCAGACAAATGCTAGAGGACTCAAAATAGGGAAGGGAGATGGGAAGGGTAAAAGATGACTTGGCCCTTTGGAGGATATTTTTCACCTATTTGTAGCTTGTCCTCATGCTAGAAGAGTTTGGAAGCTCATACAAATAGAGTGTGGAGAGCCAATTAATTGGAAAGATATACTTCTAAGGGATGCATGCAAAATCAGGCATGAGCCTTACTTCCAAATAAGGGCACATGCTCTATGGTATATTTGGATCTCTAGAAAGAAATTTTCACTTTAATCATAAAGAATTATGTATTGATGCCTTTGTTTGCTTCATGCTGGGATAGGATTTTCAGGTAGCAGCCTACAATCTGGAACACACAAGGTTGAATGCTGACATCACAAAACACAAGCACTAGTGTTTTTCAAGTTCCTTTTGGTTCACATAGCAAATTTTGAGGCTGTATCTTGTTTTTAATTTTGCTACTTGTCTTTTTACAAGATGTTAGATCTGTCCAGTGACAACAAAGCTCTATTGGCTAAACTCTAATGATGTACAAAGGTTACTCAAAGATAATATAATATCTCATTTTTTTGGCCCAAAAAAATAAAAAAGAAATGAGTGCTAGTTTCAAACATGGGATATGAGTTTACTAGTGCAAGAGTTAAGCTAGGTGCACTGTTAGGCAGGTGGAGACAAGGAAGCAAGAAGCAAATAAATAAGAGTATTTGTCCGAATACAGGTTGAAAATGAAGGTGGAGCTTGTTCATGCTAGTTTTATTCATATAAATACTTTTATTCGTACAAATAGCCAAGTACTCATATGGATAAAAGTATTTGTATGCTTCCAAAAGGATAATTCGGCTATGACATTTTAAATAAAAGAAACCATGTATTTGACCCGTTTTTTTAAATTAAAAAAATTCAGACAAATTAACACAACTTAGATTGTAAGGCCAAAGGAAATGCAAAGACCTTTGAACAATGACAGCACTCTGCTTGAAAAGAATTTCCACGTAGAGCATCCCTACTATTTCATTTAAGATGAGAAAGTATATGTTTCTAGTGAGAAAGTGTGCAAGTGACAAAAGAACAACTCTGCCATCAATATATCCAAGGAGCGAATCCCAATGAGTAGACTACTAGTGACCAAAAGCATTTGTGGTCAAATGCAAAAGCAAGTGCCTCATCATACACACCCATGGTTGATCACCCTGCATAAACTGAAGCATCGTTGTCCCCTTATGTCCAAGAACATGCACATGAAAATTCTAGATATTCAATCCTCCATGCATTTTTGGCAAGCGAAGATGCTCCACAAAAAGTAATCGAACAACTTTACGACTATGATTTACGACTATGATGTAATCTCCCAAAAAGCTCCATAATAGTAGACATGAATCTAGAGATGTCTTGCTTAGCAAACATCATTAAGGCCAAATAAAATTGTATATAGGCAACCAATATAAATTGGACAATATGGAAATGGGTATACAGTGGTCAAGTAGCCAACTTCTAATGTTCTAATTTGTTTTTTAGCTTTGTGAGTACCCACTCCATTTGATGCTAGCAAGTAAGTGTCCACCCCAAAGGGTAACCCATATGACACACCACCTATGTAGGAACCTCCCTAGGCCTTAAAAAATGGTGCCAATCTCTTATGTGTAATGGGCGAAGCTTAGACTTGTAGAAATTTACATGTATACTAGTTGCCAAACCATATAAATATAGAGCATTCCCTCTTAGTATTTTGAGGGACGAAGAAGGAATCATCATCATAAGCTTCTGCAATCAAAGGCCTCCTTCTAGATATTTGTAACCCATGCAGGGCAATTGCAGCTACTAAATCGTCCATAGATTGAAGCATTGCATGAGTGGCTATGGCATATAGCAAAGCACTAAGAGGGAAGCCTTAATGAATAGAGTAGCCACTCACGAGTAATATCACTCAATAGAATGGCAACAACTTTACTATCCTGATACAACCAATAAATAAAAATTTCCCCAAATCTTAATGCTTTCATGGTCTACGAGATGAAATCCTCTGGTATCATATCAAAATATTTAGTGATATCCACTTTCAATAAGAGAACATCTTACTTAGTATACTTAGCATATTCAATTCGCAGATAAGCATTGGCAATATTGTCCATAATATGTGTATGGGGAATGAATCGATACTGAATAGGGTGTAGACTAAAAACTTTGATATGTCTAACTATTATCGTGGTGGCAACTAGTTTGTAAATAATAGGCATGAGCATTATGGGCCTTCAATCTGCAAATGACTCACACAAATGCTTCTTAGGGAATATTGGCATTTGTTGAGATTCTCAAGCATGATTTAATGTAGAAATGTTCTAGCAAAATGGCATCATAGTGTTGTAGAAAAAACTCCATGATAGGACCATCCTAACCCAGAGATTTCCATTGCCCACGTGAACAAATTGCATCTTTCAATTCATTATCCTTGACAGGATCCTCAACTTGCATAGCTTGATAGAGGAGTTAGAATGGGATTGACATAGTAGGAGAAGCTCCTATCTTACAGCCCTAACAGCATGTGATAGGGGAAAAACTACCCCAAACCATTTTGCATTATCAGTATCGCATGCTTAAGCAAGTTGTGCTCGAGAATGTGTCCAAGTCACAGTTAAATTTTTAACCCAACAAATATTTTCAGTTTTCCTGTTATAATGCAAGCTTTTAAAAAATTCCTTGGAGGAGCAACCCTTATCAGCAGGCAAGTGAAAGCCCTCTGCCTATCCCTAGTCTCCCACTTTTGGCTATTGCAAGACAGGAACTTCTCCATGTAGGAGAAGTTTCTGTCTTGCAGTGCTAACAGCATGTGATGGGGAAACAAATGCCCCAAAATTTTACATAATGAGGAACTCATGCTTAAGCAAGCTGTGCTTGAGAATGTGTCCAAGTTACAATTGAAATTTTCTAATTTGGACAATATTCTCAATTTTCCTGTTATAGTAAAAAAATTCCTTGGACGAGCAACCCTTGTTAGTGAAAGCCCTCTGCTTGGCCTTGGTTCCTCCCTTGTTTCCCACCTTTGGATCTTTCTATTGTCATTACATTGCAAGAAATGCCTAGCTTGACACACTAATGTGGCCTTAGCATGAGATAAATCCCTAAAGTAAGTAATTTCATTCAAGGCTTGACACACACCTTAGCTTTGGCAACATCCTGCCTAAGAGTATGCATGTAGTTCTAACCATATTCACGGATTACATGCTACATATGGTTAACAAATGCAATCCAAGCATAATTGACATGAATGTGACAAGAGGAGTAATGGCATCATGCACCATATCTTTGTAATCATCATTCTATTAATAAAACTATCATTTATTATAAGCCACCTCTTGTCTGCCATGCCATCATTCTGCACTTATAAAAAGCCAGCTTTAACCATACTAGGGCATAGCCGAATGTAGGACTGCATAGTTCAACTTACATAGTGGGGCACATGGATGATTTTTTCATGTTAGTTTCGTTATTAAGAAGCTAAACGTTTATATTAGTGTTTAAAATTTATCTACCCTAATGAAAATAAACATTTAAAACATTCGCTAGGATTTGAAACTTTTATGTGAAAGAAGTTAAAAGTTTCGCTGGGATTTACACAAAATTTGAAAGAAAATATACAAATGTATACTACATTCTATCATATTGTGAAACTAAAAAAATGATATTGATAAACGTTTACCAAGATTTTATATTAATAAATAAGAATAGATTTGAATAAAACATCCATGGTGGGGCATGGTCCGAATGTGGGAATGCATAGTCAACCCACATATCACAAGTAAATGCATCATATTGATGCACATTTAGCATATACCAATTATCCAAAAATTGTGATGACACAATAGGATATAATATTTAGGAGAGATATCAGGCAGATGCAGAGCAACAAACTTGGACCACCATAGCTCGACATATAGCTTCTCTCTCTCACCCCACCCCCCAAAACACACACACACACGCGCGCACACACACACACACACACATGCGCCCGCACACGGACACGCACACGCACACACACATGCACGCTTGTAGAGATTGCTTGGTTATATATTTGTTACACTTGTACAAAAGGTTGAATATATGATTGAAGATTAGCGGTGTGTATGAGGCCAATATTGAAAAAATAAATCTTTCTTGTGCAAGAGTTATGGCCGGCGTTAGACATATGTAGATGGAGAAGAGTGAATTGGAGTCATGTGCTAGTAAGGGAAGTTGTCTTGCACTTTGCGGAGTGTGTTAAATAAAAAAAGTCAAAAATCTACAATCTACTGTACATTAGTGTGCACCGCATCACATGCTTTTGCTTTGGGTCACAAGCTTGTGACCCATCATGCTTGCAATACATATGTAGTTTATGTGGAAGGACTTATACTTGAAGGAAATGGGATAAACAAGAGTGGTGAGAATGCCCCATTCAGCTTATGTATTGTGGTATATATGGAAGGGCCGATTCTTGAAGGAAATGGGATAAACAAGAGTGGTGGGAACACCCTATTCAGTTGAGGACAGTGTTGTTTTGGTGGGTATGAATGCAATGGGATGCGAGCCAACGGTATAGGGCATGGCATTGCATGGAGGATGGAAAACGCAAGTAGCAAAGATTTCATGGGGACACTTTAATGCCAAGTTAGTCTTGGCATTTCAATGCTTAACTTTCAATGGTGTGAGCAACGTGGGGACACTCTCTTAGTTCCACTCCCTTGACCTCACGCATCGCTTCTTGTTTGGTCCAACAACTTGCGTTTCCCATCCTCACTACTTGACCTCAGGCATCGTTGCTTGTTTGGTCCGACAGAGTTGAAAATGACATTTAAGAAGCCGGATAGAGATTTTGTAGACTATTTAAGCGAATGGCATGGAGATGGAAGGACGTGAGCCAAGATAGTTCCAAATAGCCTTGCTAGGCTAGCATCTCAATGCTACATTTAAGCATTGAGAGCAATGTGGGGACATAGATGTGAGCTGCGACGACCCTTGCGAGCCTGTGGGGGAAAGCTCTAGTGAAAAGATGTATGATGAACCCTATGCTTATTCCATGAATGCTTAGGACAGGGCTAAGGGGAGGGGTTGTTGGAAGAGGAGAAGAGTCTTAAGAGGATCATCTTCTTCATCGCCATGCCATAACTCTGCTCAACTTCCCTCACGCCATAGCCATCCTTGCTCTTTGCATCTCACAATTCTCATCCTAACCAGCATCGCCGCCTTCCCCTCTGTCGACAGCACGCTCTGCGGTACTTTCATCGCTCACTTCCTTCGTGATTTTTGCCATCCTTCCTAGTCTATACTTCATCTGGTCAAACGTTCGAGCCCTTTTTCTCGTGTCTCGAAATTGCGATCAGCTTTTCGCTATGTTGACGAACCATTCTGTAATCTTATATTTTGCCCGTGCACCATGAGGATGGAATGACCGCGCCGTGATGTTACCTTTATGCCTGTGCATTTCGAGATCGGAATGGTAGACAGGACTACAACACTTATCATACAGAAATAATGTTGGCCAGGAGGTTTGAATTTTTCCGCGTTTCCAGGGGTTTCCGATTAGCGGGATTAATCTGTTGTTACGTTAATGGCCTGTTGGAGCAGAGTATTCTCTGTATGATTGCCAGCCAGTCTATGGGTTGAGAGTGCACGTGCAACAAATAATAGCGTGCATTTTCTTAACCAGGCTTGCAATTTTGCTTGCATTATCCAAAAATGAAGGATGACACTGCATCAACTCAATTCATCCAATTGTTTCGAGTGGAAAGGTGAGGCATCTTGTAATTTTGCTTTTCTGTGAATATATACAGAGATATACGCTACTATGCTTAGACTTGCCAGTCTCTGGCTTGTCTGTAAGCCTTGCTAAGACTGGCACTTCTGTTCCAGCACCGGCATTTGCACCCGACATATAGAGTCGTTCCATATCCTAGGCAGTTTAACAACCTCATCTTTAGAGTTGTTTGACCAGGCAGTTTAATGACCTGTTCAGCTAGCCAGGAAACATAATCTCGCTTGTATCCTGGCCATGTGGCTGACAATTTGAGTAGGGAAGCAAGTTAAGACAACCATATAAGCCCCTTACAAGGGAAGAGCAGGGCTAGAGATGTAGACCGGATTGAAGGCAGCCTATGTATGGTACTGTATGTAGCTGAAGTGATCATGGCTAGCTGGACAGTCTATAAGTAGGCCGGCTTTCAATGTCTGAACTGGCTGGATTGGTCCATTCTGTTGGTCAACTTGGATTTGTCTACTATTGATTAGTTCTACAGCTACCTCAGCCACTTGGCTTGTATTCTTTCTTGGGATTGTCAAACACGTGGGTAGCTGTCCCCGCCATAGTTCTATAAAATCAACTTTTGAGCAACTTTTCATTCCTGATTATAGTTCAGACAGAGACAATTTAATTTCTGGGTTTTTTGTAAGTAGTATATGTCCAAGAAAGTGGCCATATTGTTGAGTTTCGTGATTGTGTAAGGGTCCCATCTTGTAAATTGAATTTTTGGCTCTGTTTGGACCGCTGCGTAATGATACCCTAGAGTGTTGATCTGATTTTAGTCTTGGGATCCTTGTGGGTACGAAAGGTTATCATGAATTTTGACTTGTATTAAGTATATGTAGATTCATTTCCTTCTTCAGGAAGTGGAGCTTGCATGATAAAGTCTGTTTCATGCTAACAGTGGGGCTATTGTTTGTATGTCTATATATTACTGCATGGATGCATATTTGTGATGGTGAGTGTTCATGTCTGCAAAACTTCTGCCAATAGCTGGAGTAGAACTGTATGATGTAATTAGCTTGACTTCAGTAAAATCTAGGCATTGTTCAATAGGGTTAATCATAAGCCTGGTTGGGTTGAATTTGAAGGCTTACGTATTGCTCCTGGCTGTAGGATATCTTGATGGAAGAGACCCCTGTGCACCACTCAGAAATCATTCAGCCACCAGCAAAGAAGGCAAGGATTGCACGAATTCGCTATCCGAATTGGGAAAAGAGGGAAACTATGATTCTCGTCAAAGCCTATCAAAGACAGATGGACGAGTTCAATACTGCTACTAGCAAAGGGCGCATGGCAGCAAGTGAGCAAAAGTGGGACCGGATTTCTTCCATGTGTTGTAAAGAGGGTGTAGCCAGGGATGCAGAGCAGTGCCGGAAACGCTGGCAAGACTTATCAAAGAATTACAAACGCATAAAAGACTGGGAAGGAATTGCAGAAGAGTCGTTTTGGCTTATGTCATCATCCATCAGGAAAGAGAAGAGCCTTCCAGGGAGTTTTGATAGGGAGGTTTATGATTGCATGGATTTGTTTATGGGCTCGAAAGCTGCATTGCAGCTGCAAAGACATTTTAGCACTAAGGCAAGATCTTGCATCACTTTAGATGGGGACCGTGATGTTCCAAGTGGTTCTATAGATGGTCGTTCAAGTGCTATGCTGACTTATGTAGAACATGAATCGCATGGAGATCCATCCTTGCATGAGGACTCGTGTAAGGAACATTTGGACGCTTTTTATTTTACCAGAACCTTTTTAGCATGTGTTTGAAAACAGTTTGACTGACGATGTGAATGTGCTCTCTCTGGCCTCTGCAGGGGCTTTGTCTAAGGAGAGAATAACGCCTACAGGAGACCACAGAAAGAATGCTTTTAGCTCTCAAGCTGAAAGTGGGAGTGATCATATTGCTGAAGCGCTCGAGGCTGCTACAAGGTAATACATCACAGATCCTCTCTTTTAGTTTGTTGTTAGGCCAAAAGCCTGTTCTCATACATCACGCCTTGGTTTCTTTGTTACAGGCTTGCACAGGAACAGTGCAGTGCTCAGCTAACAGAAGTGCTTGCAGAAGTACTTCTCAAAATGGCAGACGCAATGAAGACAGTGGCAGATAATATTAGAAAACGGCCAAGTTGATGCATATTGGCAGAGTTCTGCTTGCGATCTTGCTTAGATGAGCTTTGCAGGACGTCATTTTGTATTATTTCTGTCCCCAAGCTTCTTTGAAATAATATCCTCTCTGGCTTGTATCCCCTTCCATCTCTTGCTCCTACTGACACCTACTAAAAGGTTCATATACATGTATTCAGTGCAAGTCTTGTTTGATTTACAAGTGTATCTGAAGGTCGATTCAAATGCTGTGCTTTTGCCCTCATAAGATCGGGATTGAAGCTATATGTATTTGTCCTTACAACTGGATATACGTCTCCTTGGTGGAGACTTTTAACATTCCAGCAAAGGGTGGCCTTGGAATTTGGAAGATCATATTTCTTTATGTGAGGTACAAAGCCTGAGAGGTCAAAAAACGAGGTTATCCTGCTTATTGTTTGTTATATCTCACGTGTTAAGCAAGACATTTTGGGTATGACTTAGTAAGAGAGATTACAAATAGTTACGGCGTATTTTTAATTGAAACTACTGTTGTAATAGGTCAGTTTCTCATTTTTTTGCCTTAACAGTCCCCATACTTTCTAAGAAAGAGGAAAAGTTGGGGGTGGTTAGGGCTTGGAGGTTGATGAAAATCAGTTCCTTAAATGCTGGAGTAATAGCATCATGTGCAAGGTGAATGAATATTGACAGGAAAACTGGGACAAGATTTTTTTAGTAGTTGGGTAGGGCTATTGCAGTCAAGATTTGATCTATCACACACCTCCTATGCATTGGTTTGTTCCAGATATTATTAATAATTTGTTGTTAGCTGTTATTATGGCATTTTACCCCATTTTCACATCCTTTAGCAGATGTCCCATTGTAATTAACATATGGGTTTGTTAATGGAGGCAAATGACTTTCCAGCTTGGGCATAAAAAAGATCACAATTTATGATCCCTTCGATGTTTTTATGGCCCTTTAAGTGTAAGAGAGACAATAATCTTTAAACATTCCAACATTTTGGGCTAATTCTCTCACACACACACACACACACACACACACACCGGAATCCACACACTTTTTTTTTTGTGGGAAGAAATCTTTCATTGTTGTAGAATAATTACATTCATAGTTACTTCAAAAACGAAGTAGCTACTACTCAACTAAAGATCTCAGTATAAGCTGTATACACATCCTGATCAATCAAACGAGTCTGAAAACAATCGTAGAATGATTGTTGCAGAGATCGTTTGAAAAAAAGAAAGGATGAAAATAGTGGATCACCAAAGATTATATGATTTCTATCCATCCATAAAGTCCATAGGGTCCAATAGCGAACCCATACAAAAAATAAATCAAAACCCTATCTCTGTGGATGAAAGCCAAACAACCAGAAAAATCTGCCAAAAGTAACAGTAGGAAATCGTTGTTGAAGCCTCTGTTTGATGAGAGCAATGAGATCAGAAGTATTTGGACAGGACCAAAAGATGTGAAACACTGATTCAGTAGAGTGCTGGCATCTGTGACAAACAGCTGAAGCAATATGTCTGTGTGCGAGTAACTGTTCGGATGGAAAAATGCCAAGGAGAACTCACCATAGGAAAAGCTGTTGTCGAAGAGGGACTTTGTGATGCCAAAGGAGACGCAGCCTTTTTCTCCACCACTTCATTGGACGATCCATATGCCAAACAGTATTTGCTCTGTGGGAAATCCAAGGTGGAGGTAATAACACTTTATACAGTGATAACACTGTGATATGTGAGAGCTTCAAAGGACGGGCGTTTAAGGAAGGAGAGCGTAAAATCCAATCCTCAAGCCGATTCTGAAGTTCCAAATGAGGTACCGGCAAGTACGGTTGGAGCATTGTTGAAATTCTATGCCATAAAGGACGATAATGAGCTCCCAAGCCATATTTGCGAGCAGCCATAGAAAAAGATAAAATTGTGCCATCATCCTGAAGTACATCCGCCACAGATGAAATGCCTTTGAAGGAGAGAAAATAAGAACGTCGGGGTTCTTGTATGGCCAAAGGAGGGTATAGTACTTTAGATTAAAAAATATTCTCTACCCTCAAAGAGTTGTCCGAGAGAGAGTCCCTGCCATGCCATTCCAAGTGGGATAGAATGTGTTTCCAATCAAGAAGCAGACCAGAGACAAAAGGGCATCCTCTGATCTTGCCTTGGATAGAGCCAAATAAAAAATCCCACTGAGTAGGCTGCCAATTCCCAAAGGCAGATGTATGAAGATGTAATAAGAGAGAGCGGATCATGAAAGCCCAAGGCTGATCTCCTTGCATAAACTGTATCATCATTTTCCCTCTGTGAGCAAGTAAATGCATTTGAATATTGAGAATGTTCAGACCCCCGTGCATCTTTGGAGAACAGAGACGATGCATAGAGAGTAATCTGAGACTTTTCTTGCCATGTTTTGAACGCCAGAAAATTTCCCTGATAGCTGACATAAATGAAACCAGATCTGCCTTAGTGAACATAGTGAGAGGCAGATAAAATTGTATGTATGCTATCAAAATGGATTGTGTAATTCGCAGACGAACATGTAATGGCCAAGTTGCAAGCTTCCAATATTCAAGTTTTGCCCTTAACTTTACGAGCACCCAATCAGTTTGTTGTGAACGGGTGAGTCCCCAGCCTAGAGGATAACCAAGATGTCGAATGAATTGAGAAGCGGGGACAATTTCCCCAGGCCACAGAAGATTGTGCCATTCCGAATCCACACACACACACACACACACACACACACACACACACACACACACATACACACACACACACACACACACACACACACACACACACACGTATGTGTGGATTTCCCACTACTCCTTTGGCAAGCTTTTTTGGATCTTTGGCATTCACCCATGGTGTGCAGAGATTGATCTATTTTTCATATGGGTTCGATATTGGGCACTCTAGACAAGAGAGGAACCATAGCGTCTCTCGAGAGCCTACTTCTTCCATGTTCTACTATTTTTGGATGTCACTCCGGCAATCCTTTTATGATTGCATGTTTGTTCGTCAGATAGATTACTCTATCTACTTGTCCTATAATGGGAATTTTTGATGTGTGTTTGCTGATCTCCACTTAGTAGATAGCCTCTTCTTAATATAAAGGTACATGGATTGCAGCCCCCAAAAAAAGAAACTATGTGTGTGTTACCAGTTTGCTTTCTGATTGGAAGCATATCCTTTCCCATGTAAAATGGAATGGTAGGGATACTTTGGTAGGCAACCTCTTTGCGGGTCGAGAGCCTTCATTGGTCAAAGGTGTTCATGCCTCCCTTTGCTTTGTAGGAATGCTGTCGCTCTTATTTTCTTTGGTCTAAGGGAATCGGCCTTGTGGGAGATGTTCTTAATTTTGCTAGTATGGAAAATTGTTAGACAATATGCTTTGGGGTAGCATTATAGGGCTATATAGCACTCGTCGTCACAGATGCTTTATGACTGTCAGCCAGTACTTTGGCTTGAGACTCTTGATCACCTTAAGGATTGGGTTCTTTAATCATAGGATCATGTTAGACATGCTCTATAGTTAGCTATATGACGGTTGCATCTTTATATAAGGTTCTGTTGTTGCCCCTTTGATTTCTCGCATCTGGTTAATGTCATGCTCTTCTCGGTGGTGGCAAAATAGATTGCTACGTATTTGGGCTTCTAAACTTCCTCTTCGGCAAAAGATTTTCTTCTGGAGAGTTTTGTGTGGGTGTTGGCTCTTTCTCACGGCTGTCGCAAGAAGAGCAAGGTATTCTCAGTATGTAGGATTTTGAGGCTTTTTGTCACCTACAGATATATCGATGTTGTCATTTGTAGTATAAGTGTAGCTTAGGACCTCAGGTCGTATTTCGGTGAGAGACGTAGGCTTAAGTTTGGTAATCAAACAGTGTGCATGCATGTGTCAAAGGAACGTTCATCATCATGATTGGGGTAATGAAGACTTTTACCTTTATTGGGGGTTGAAGGGTTTAGGAGGAGTTTAAGGATTAAAGGGAGCTTTAGGGTTTAGAAGAAGGTTCCGGGGTTTAGAAGAGGCAGAAGAGGTTTAAGGATTAGAAGAAGGATCCAAGGTTCATGATAGAATACATGACGGAAAACTTGTCTCCCTCGTAAATCATGGAGGTCAAGGGTTGAGGGACTAAGGGTTTAGGGGGAGTACAGGAGTGGCAGAGTAGCAAGGTGTAAGAGCATAGGAGGGAAGGAGAGAGAGGAGAAGGAAGGAGGAGAGGGAGGAGAAGGGAGGAGGAGGGGAGGAGGAGTTGCAAGGTTAGGACATTCTTTTGGACATGGAGTGTAAGGAAGCATGGAAACTTTGAGACAATTGCTTGGAATATCAAAGTAGAACTCAACATAATGTCCCAAAGAGTGTGGGCTTTGTTCCATTATGAGGTATTTATACAAGTTGGAGAGCTTCTCTCCTTGCATGTAGGAATTGTAAGACATTCTTTCTCTACATGTAGAACTTGTATCTAGAAGTTACATGTAGGAGTTGCAAGTTGCATGTAGGAATCACATGTAGGACTTGCATGTAGAACATGCACATAAGAATCACATGTAGGACTTGCATGTAGGAGTTGCATGTAGAACATGCATGTTGGATTCCTAAGAGAGATTATTCCTAGCTTTATGCAAGTATAAGCAGATCTTTGCCGCTACTCTATACACATTTTGTTGGCTTTCTACTATTTTAGTATGGAATTTGGTAGTTTTGGCATCACCATTGTGTCTGGAGCAGGTGAAAATTCCCAAAACGACTTTTGAATCACTAAATTTGGCCTCTCGGAGGGATCAAAATGACTAGAATAGGTGCCTGACAGAAGTGTGCTTAAGAAAGTGATTATTCATGCCATGCGTCTGTTTTGGTCATTTTGACCTCCCTGGGGTGGCTAATGGAAAAGAGACAAACCAATCACTAAGGAAGGAGAAGCTTTATGGCTTCCTAAGGATGAAAAGGCACTAGCCATAATTGGTCTTGGATTAAGTGATTCATCCACCACATTGATGGCTATGAGACTGCTCATGTTGCATGGAGTCATTTGGAGCACAGTGTGAGGTCCTCATCCAAGTAGATCTTGGTGTGATCCCGCATGATTCATCGTCTATGTGGTGCTATAAGGCAAGCATGAGTGCTCCTGTATCACCCTCCATCTTGCTATTGTGCAATGTACCTCCTTCTAGCACACATTATTGCTTGGTAACATCTCCCTCATTTATTTGGGTTAGTTACACTCATTGTCTTCTTTTTTCTCACTTCACAACCTAATTGGTCTTTGCTCTTGTGGCCCACTAATCGTTGTGCCAATATGCAGCTCGTCATGGCTTGCAAGAGAACAAGAAGATAACTAGACAAAGGTTGCAAGATAGTAAAGCTAAAAAGATTGATTAAGGCCAAAGAGTTGATTACTTAGTATCAAGACAATGCAATGAAAGACATGTTTGCAAAATTTGCGAAGGGAGAATTGACATGAAGAAAAATGACTCCTTGCATAGTAGTAGTAGGTAGCGATGGTAAATGCACACATGAGACATCTAAGTTAAAAACTGCAATAACTAGAGTTTCCACCAAAATTATGAATTTTTAATAATATTAAGTTTAACAAATGCAATATTGAAAAAGATGTTGCATCCTCAAGAAATCCAAGCTCCGAGGTCAGGGTCCACTTACTTGCCACCATCCAAACAAACTAGGTGTTAGAACATAATAGTGATGTTTGGGTAGACAAGTAATGCATGCTTTCCCTGGCTTGTTATCACTTTACCTAGGAATATAGACAACCACATGGATTCTTAGATTTCTTTTAATTTTTTAATTTTTTATAGTTTGTCACAAGTGGAGTAAAGAGCAAATGAGTGCATGCGTTGATAAGGGATAACAGGAGGTATGGGATGATTACTCGAGGGGTGTAGGGATGCACGACTAAGAAACCCTATGTATCACGTGCGTTCAATGGTTATTTAAAAAACCCTTCAACTAAAACTTTTCCCCCAATAAAAACACCCCTCTTTACTTATGAGCTAAGTGATTTTTTTCTAAAGTTGAATTAAAAAACCCCTCATGTTATTATAAACTTGTTAAAATTTTCCAAAAAGTTACATTAAAATACCCCTCCTTTTGAATGCACGTGGTACACTAAAATTTTATGAGGTGAACCTCCCAAGGACGATTAGTGTGCTCGATGTGTGGGGTGGTTAAAAAGAGAGTATAAAGGGGAGATTTTAGGGGGGGTACATAAAATAATAATTCATAGCTGGGGATGTATACATGTGAACCTCCCAAGGACGATTAGTGTGCTCGATGTGTGGGGTGGTTAAAAAGAGAGTATAAAGGGGAGATTTTAGGGGGGGTACATAAAATAATAATTCATAGCTGGGGATGTATACATGTGTGTGTGTGTGTGTGTGTGTGTAAAGAAATAAGTGCCTGTGTGTGTGAAATACATTTACTAATCAAAATTATTATGTGTGTGTGGCCCACCCCCATCCCCAACCTAGAGGGTAAGACCACATGGTGGGGAGTAAGCCCACCAAGTGGAATTTACTCCCCACCTACTGTAATAAGTGAATAAAAGTGGATTTATATGATAATTGTCAAAATGTAAAAAAGATGCCAATAGTAAATGTGTAAACCACTTCTGTAAAATAGATATAAAGGTTGGTAAATAATAAGACAGATCACAGAATGACTAGGGATTGTCCATGCTAAAGAATTATCGAATCGATGTGAATTAATTGTATGGAACTAGCCCCACCAAAGGCTAGTTGGGAAATCAAAGTGTGTGTTTAGATTAAAAAGTCCCATCAATAATTGAGCCATATAATTAATTCCATCAATTGGGGGAAAAAAAAAAGAACATATAAGGGAAAAATGGTTTAGACATCTAAGTTGAAAAATGCAACAGCTAGAGTTTGCAAAAATTTTCACCAAAATTAAGAATTTTTAATAATATTAAGTTTGACGATCACAATATTGAAAAAGATGTCGAATCCTCAGGCAATCCATGTTCCAAGGTCAAGATCCACTGACCTGCCACCATCCAAATAAACAAGGTGTTAGAACATCATAGTTATGTTTGGGTAGACAGGTAATGCCTATTTTCCCCGGCTTGTTATCACTTTACTTAGGAATACAAACAACCATATGGATTCTTAGATTTCTTAAAAAAAAATAAAAATAAACTAAAGTCATAAGTGGAGTAAGGAGCGAACGAGTGCATGGGTTGAGAAGGGATTAGAGGAGGTATGGGAGGATTAGTGTGCTTGCTATGTGTAGTGGTTTAAAAGAGTGTAAAGGGAGATTTCATGGGGGGTACATAAAAGAATAATTCATAGTTGGGGAAGTATACATGTGTGTGCATGCATGTGCACACACACACGTGTGTGTGCATGTGTAATACTTTACAAAACCCCTTTCCATAGTGAGATGGAAACAATGTCAGGATAGAAAATGGATACAAAAGAGGAAAACCATTTTGCTTAATGAAAAGTTTCAACTTGTAATTGATTGTTGACTAAAGTTTATAGAAAAACGGTCATCAAGAGGTAAGCATTTAGTAAGATTTTGCCAAATGCATGATTGCAAAAAAAAGGTGTTGAGCTTGACACGTCATAGCAAACGATACTTTGATTGAAGAGGGGAGTGTGCTTACCTACCACCATCCAACAAGAAAAACATGGTAAGAACTAGCTTAAACCTTACTTGGGAGATAGGTGTCATAAACACCCCTCCGCTATTATCGAGGACAAAATAAAAATAAAAACTTAACTACAAACCCATCAAGCTAGGGGTTGGGGGGGAGAGAGAAGAAGAAGAAGAAGAATGTATCACTATCCTCTGGGGGCCGAAATACCGACCCATGGGACCCATAAAAGTCACGATACAAGTGTCTCCTTCCTTTTATGGAAGGGGGGGAGAACAATTATTTTGAAATACATTGAGTAATACAACATTCATGATATTTAAGAACCTTGGTAATATAGTTACCCAGAGTGGCTATATGGCTATGTGAGACCAAGCTTGCCAGGGTGTCGTGTTCCTCTATAATATTGTTAAAGTCCCTCCTTATGCGGGCATACCGTGTGCATGTAAGGAGGACATGTGCTTCTGTCTCTACTTGTTCTTGGTCACACAGCTTGCAAAATCTTTGTTCCCTTGAGACATCTCCCCAAGCGCCTTTCTCTATCTCTAGAGTGTGTGATCGGGTGCGGATGAGTGCAATGCTTCTCCTTGCATTTGCAAGTATGGGCATAGTTATGTATTTTTTTGCATTTTCTTCCTCCTTGGAGTAGGTGTCCCAATAAATGGGATTGACATGCGTACAATAGTACTCATACTTAGCCCTTTTTTCAGCTAATTGCCATTTTTGCTGCAATATTCCCAACAAAGCTTTATGAAATGCCTTCTCATCCATTTCCTCGGATGACATCTCCAGGTAGGATGTTACTCTCCATCTTTGGAACCATCTCTGAATGTCTTGCCACCAACCAGATGATAGCGTCTTGCTTTTTTTTGTCTTTTGAGGCCTTTTACTTGCTTCCCATGCTTTCATTGGTAATCTCTGCGACCCCATGGACTTGACCTTCTTTATGTATTTGAAAACCCTTCGTAGTGCTCTCAGTTCAATGGGCTTTGTACCAGTATCAATAAGCATGATTGAGTATGGTGTAGTAAATTTAACTCCCAGATGCCGTCTTAGAAATGATTTTTGTATTTTTCAATATCATTCCATTTTGATGCTGAGATGGTACCTCCCCATACTTCTACTGCATATAGGACTATTTGCACCACATAAGCATCAAATAAAATCCGTCTGATGCTCCATCTCTTAGTGTCACTATTTCTGCAATCATTTTCGAAATGAAAATATTTTCCCCACCCGGCATCAATCCTTCTGTGGACACAATCATTCCATCTATGATTTGCTGGCAGATCTATTCCCAGGTATTTGAATGTGTTTACTCTCTCGATTTCCTGCTCATTGTACATAATACTTGGGGTGTTTGCAGGCTGCTTTGTTTTTACTATCATCATTTTAGTTTTGGTGACATTTACCATGAGGCCGCTCTCTACACAAAACTTGTGTAGAATGTGCATCATCCGCTGCATATTTTCTGCTGTGTATGAGAAAAAGACAACATCATCTGCATATAACAATAGTAGTATGGTGCATGCACAGATTTGGGGGCTCTCTAGTTGCTGCTCTTGCATCATTTCTTTGACCAACTCCTCCAATCTGTCAATACATAGTCCAAATAATGTTGGTGACAGAGGGAAACCCTGTTTAACCCCCATATTACTATGGAATGTAGTTGACAATCCGTTTCTACCTTTGAGTTGGCAAGTTACTCTCTCATATAATCTGAAGACTGCTATTTTCAAGTGATTTGCCACTCTTAAGTAGCCCATTCTTTCCCACAAATTGTTTCTAGGCACTGTGTCAAATGCCTTCTTAAAATCTATGAAGCAGCAATAGAGAGGCTTTCCTTGTAGCCGGCTCTCTTCCATTAGAACCCGTAATGTGACCAAGTGATCCACAGTGCTATGGTTTCTTCGAAAACCAGCTTGTCCAATGGCCCTCTTTCCATTCAGTTCTGCCCATAGACTAAGTTCTGTCTCAATGGTTGTGCTAAAGAGCTTGGCCATGGTGGATCCCACCATAATGGTTCTATACTTGGAAAGCTGGTTACGATAAGTGGGAAAAGAAGGGGTGTATGTGGGTGTGCGCTTGCGCACGCCCACTAGTAGGATACAACACACTAGGTGAGATAGTAGGTCATCACCTAGTGTGATGACCTACTGTCCACCCAAAAGGAAAAGAAGTTTATGCAAGTCTAATTTAAGGTGAGAAAAGGTATTGGAAGAAATGTAGTCATGAATGATTTTTTAAATTTTGGGGGGAGGAAACCATTATCTTTACAAATGTCAATAAGAAGGGTGACATGAGAAAAGGAATCATAATCATCAGAACAAGAGTAAAGAATGGGGAGGATGAAGGGTAGGTAGACTTTGTAGGAAGTGGATAGTGGGATGTTGTTGTGATACAACTGATGAGAGATGGTGGAAAAGTTGAGTTGCGAGTGGCCAACGGGTGCCAGTTTTTAAATGGATTTGAATTCGAAAGAAGTAAGATAAAGGTGACACCAAAGGGGGGAACAAGAGAAACCCATGGGGATACCTTTTGATTGGTCCAACAATGGGAGCCAACTTAAATGATACATGAGTCAAAAAGGAGGTGGTCGTAACTAAGGAAAGTGTGAAAACAATAAAGAATTTTACTATGTTCTTTTTTAGTAAGGAAGAGACTACCATTTTTAAGGAAGAAGGCCTTGAATCCCATTTTAGAAGAAAGATTACAAAAGTAAGTGAGAGATTTCATGAGGCAAAACTTACCATGGTGGGGGATGGCCCCATAGCAACTAGCTATGCTGACATAATAAAGGAAGTGAATTTCTTCGGGAAAGCTCGTGATGAAATGTAAGTTTGAATCAATGCCCCAAATCATGTTAGTGTTTATGTTGAATGTTTTTTAGGTGGCATGAAGTTTATCTCCTTTCGTGGAGATGATATTTTTTAATTCTTTGAATCATGAAGCTATAAGGTTAGTAAAAGAGGAGAAAATACAATTATGTGCATTTGTAGCCAACTATACTATGCTTGTGTACTTTATATCATGACATGTAGGGATGAAGGGACACTTAGCTAGTGTAAGGATGAGTGTGAAGGATAAAGGCTTAGGGTTGATGTAAATTGCATAGAGTGGCTTAATGAGAATTGCGCGAAGGTTGTAAATGCATGCAAGACCGTGGGGGATGGCCCCATAGCAACTAGCTATGTTGACATAATAAAGGGAGTCAATTTCTTGGGGAAAGTTCATGATGAAATGTAAGTTTGAATCAATGCCCCAAATCATGTTAGTGTTTATGTTGAATGTTTTTAGGTGGCATGAAGTTTATCTCCTTTCGTGGAGATGATATTTTTTAATTCTTTGAATCATGAAGCTATAAGGTCAGTAAAAGAGGAGAAAATACAATTATGTGCATTTGTAGCCAACTATACTATGCTTGTGTACTTTATATCATGACGTGTAGGGATGAAGGGACACTTAGCTAGTGTAAGGATGAGTGTGAAGGATAAAGGATAAAAGCTTGAGGGTTGATGTAAATTGCATGAAGTGGCTTAATGAGAACTGGTGAAGGTTGTAAATGCATGTAAGACCCCCAGATTTGGGACGTTGGAATAGAGATACTCTCGAATTCTTCTCTTTCTTTTTGTTCAAGTTCTGATTGTCGTCCAAGCTTGTTATGAATTGGTGGAGATGAAGACGACAACTCACATTGCTTGGATGAAACCGCTGCATTCCTGCATAATAATAGCCTCATAGTAGGGGTAGACATGACGTGTAGAGATGAAGGGACACATAGAATAGTGTTGGATGAGTGTGAAGGATAAAGGCCTAAGGATTCATGTAAATTGCATGAAGTGGCTTAATGAGAACTACTGGTGGTAACTACTCAAAGAAGGTTGTAAATGCATGCAAATCCCCCAGATTTGGGATACTGGAATAAACACTATATTGGAGAATTTGTGAATCTCCTAAGTCCCACTTTCAAGTAAAAGGTGAATATTTGACCATGTGGCAAAAAATTAAACCCTTATTTGAAAGTGGAACTTGGGAGGATTCCCTAATATGGTGGTGTTTAGGATGGATTCCACTTTCAAGTAATAGATCCCACATTATTTGAAAAATCCCAAATTCCCAATATAGTGTTAATAGAGATACTCTTGCATTCTTCTCTTTCTGTTTGTTCAAGTTTTGATTGTCGTTCACGATTGTTATGATATGTACACATGAGAAACTTTGTAGGTTATTGAAGTTATGATAAATCTTAAGAGAATCAAGGGTGCTAGAAATGGATTTAGGAGTAACAGATGCGGGGTCAGGTAGGGGTGGAAACTCAAGGGATTTTAATCTATCAGGGTGAGTCTTTATACTTGAAATTTGCAAAGGATAATGGGAGTTTGGGAGGCCTTGTCTAAGCCAATGATGAACACATGGTTTGTAAGCTAGCTTAGTTCATTGAAAAGGGTTTTGTTTCCTAAGATGGATTTTGGGATTTTAAGGGTGAGCCTATATGTAAAAAGAATATATTTTAGAAGAGTTGGGAGAATTGTGCAGGAGTGTATTGTGGTTCAAATTGAGGTAAGAAAAACATCTTGGAAAGTTTGTATAAGTGATCGAAGAGCAAGATGTGGATCTAAGGGGGTCATGGGAATATTGTTGAGAGTTGTGGTGCCATGAGCACATGTAGAGCAAAGGTCGAAGTAATATCAATAAAGCACTTTGCACTATCTCAAGATTCTCTTTATGAGTCCAAGCTAATCTATCTTAGAACCTAATTGACTTGAGGTTTATGTCATGAGCACTCTCTTCATCATGTTTGCACTTAGGTTGCATCCTCATATTAGTATTGTATTAGGATGTTGTCTCATGACTAGGAGAGCTCGATCCCCCGATTTGACATGGTATCAGAGCATAGGTTTCCCACAAGCCTAGGTAGTTTAGAGTGAGTGGCACACTCTCATCTTGATGTTAGGGAGAGTTTGTGAGATAATGTCCATGCGATAATTTCAGTTCATGATGGATTCTTGAGTGTTCATTGAGAGCTTTGAGATTTTGTGAGAGTCCTTTGTGAGAGAGAGTGTGTTCATTTTGAGAGAACCTTAGAGAAAGATAGCCCATCGAGCTCCTGCTTCAAAGCCATATGGGCTATCACCATCAACAGCGAGCAACCTCAACAGGAGAGAGCTCCTCCGCCACAGCTCACCAATAGTTGAGCCAGCACGACCAACCATCACAACAAGCAGTTCCTCAGACTATCTACTAGCAGTAGCCCATAAGCTCCCAACCGGCTTAGCAACGGCTCAGAGGCCAATGACATCTACTCAGCTGCGCCTCGACTGACTTAGGCCTTCAGCTCTCACAACACTTCTACAAGCCCCAGCAACGTCCGTCGACTTCTTCCCACAACTCCAGTCGCATCAAACGATACAGTAGCCTCTGTCAACGACGCCCGTGCTCCATCCAACAGGATTGCTCACCCACAACATAACCTCCAATGCATCTAGCAAGCTCGAACGGCACATCAAAGGTCTCTTGCACGCAACGAATAGTCGACCAGTCTCCAACGAACTGCATTGACTACGTTCTGCTCTCCACGCATAGCAAACATAGCTCCCACAATGCCAAGAGCAGCCAGGCGACATTCCAGAGCCACAGAGCTCACGCAAATCCACAGGCAGGTGCAATGACTGAGGTGCATAATGTCTGCGCACGAAGTCAGAGGTCGGTGACAATGCCACCTGAGTAAGAAGCCAAGCCAAAGTTTTCTAAGGTTTCCCAATAAAGGTCACGTGGTAGGATAAGAACTAATAGTGGTTAAGTTAATCCAAACCACTGTGAACCTTGGTTAGTTGGGTGTGGTCATTGACTGCTGGTCAATTTAACCTGGGTAGAATTAACCTTGGTCAACAATTGGATAGGTTGGTCAAGCAATCCCCTGGTCAAAGGTCAACTCACAATGGTTAGGGTAGGATTAGTTAAGTGCCACCTAAGCACATAGCTTCTTGCCAAGCACAGTTTGGAAGCAACATGTGAATCCATCTGCCACATCATCAAGGCCCCTCTTCTCCATAGAATCTTTGACAAGGCGTAACTTGCAATCTAGGAGGAATTGGCACACGCTCCAAGAAGAAAAAATAATCAGTTTTTTGAGCTCTATGTGCCTGTCAAATCATATTTTTTGTATGCAATTAGATACTGCCAGATTTAAAAGTATCGTCAACTGGTAAGACCTTTGCAATGGCAATACACACCCCAACTGTTGAGAAATTCACCAGGGAAGGATTTCATACCTGGTCTACACAAATGAGGTATCTCCTGATGCATCAAAAGCTTTGGAAGACTGTAAAAGAAGACATACCCACAACATAAAATGATGCGTGGAAGGAAAAAGATGAAGCAGCACTGTCACTCATTGGATTGCACTTGGGTCCAAACATAATTCATCATATAGACTCCAAGGATCATGCCAAGGATGCATGGGATGAGTTGAACACAGTGTTTGGTGCGAAAGCCAAAAACCAAGAAATCCATCTTAAGATTGAATTCTATGGTATGCACATGGGCTTCAATGAATACATGGCACAATTTGTCAACAAAATCAAAAGCATTATGACCCAACTAGAAGGCATAAATGCAAAAGTAGGGGAAAAAGATGCACTTGCAATTCTCCTTAAAAGCATGCTTGCAGAGTACAATTCACTGACAACCACTTTGAAGAATTTGCCAAATCCAAAGTTTGAGGAATGTGTATCCTCTCTTCTTGAAAAAGAAAGAGAGTTGAAGGCATTGACATTGATATCGACATCTACACTTAACAGCTATAATGAAGAACAAGCACTATTCAGTAAAACATCAACGAAGTGCTACCATTGCGGAAGGATGGGTCACTATCAAAGTGACTGCAGACTAAAGAACAAACCAAAGTGTCACCATTGCAAGAAGCTGGGACACAAGGAAGAAGATTGTAGATTGAAGAACCAGCAGGTCAACTACACAGCATTGTCATCAAGTCATGAGCCAAAAGGTGACATCAATGGAATGTATTGAGAAACAAAAACCTTGCCAACCTTGCCTATATTTTGTAAATCAAACCTGACCACCTAAGAGTAGCTATGAAAGTACCCAGGGGAGGATTTGATCTTGTAACTCACATCTAACCACCTTGCACTAGCCAAAGGATCATGGCACCAAGGGGAGGTGTTGAGAGTTGTGGTGCCATGAGCACATGTAGAGCAAAGGTATGAGTAAAGGGCACGCTGCCACATGGCATGGAGGACATATCCCACATATGAGCAAGCATATGGATGTAAGTACCCTCACCTATAAAAGGGAGGTTCATTTGAAGTAATATCAATAAAGCACTTTGCACTATCTCAATATTCTCTTTATGAGTCCAAGCTAATCTATCTTGGAGCCTAATTGACTTGAGGTACATGTCATGAGCACTTTCTTCATCATGTTTGCACTTAGGTTGCATCCTCCTTAGATTAGTGTTGCATTAGGATGTTGTCTCATGAGTTGGAGAGCTCGATCCCTCGATTTGACAAATATTATTGAGCCCATACTGTATGTGAGAATGGAGAAACCGGTGATGAAAAAAATTTGGGTCAAAGGTACATGAAGTTGATCTTCAAAGGATTTGAGGAAATGTATAAAGATATTAAGTAAGGTGCAAAGATATGTGGTGGTAAAGGTTTTAAGACTGGGGGAGATAGTAAGAAATATGTAAGATAGCACATGTGATCAAAAGAAGGGGTTTTATATTTTTATGGAGTTACAAAAAATATACAGACATAAGGGGATTTTCAATTCAAAAAGGGAAAATTTTCATACATAAGGGATACTTTCATCATCTTGGGGTGTATATAAGTTATAAAAATCCATAGGTAGCAGTTTTTTTAAATACCCCTTGATCACATGTGCTATATGGCTTTTTTACATAGTGGCCCCACCTAGGGTTTTAGTTAGGACCATAAGTTTGGATTTTTAGAGAAGGTATCTAAGTGATGGAGTGTATTTCCAACTAAAGGAGAAGGAATTAAAAGTTTGAATAGTGTTAGAACAAGTGCTAAAATGTAAAAGAAGTGTGTCTCTATAAAGAGATCTAAGGGGGGATTTTGGTTAAGATTTTGTTAGCATAGATCTCATTACCATGCACTCTAGTTCTCTACTAAGCATGCGATCCCGATAATTGGTAATTTTTACTGCACTCATAGTGATCATGCATGCTAAAGCACGGTGGAGATCATGCATGCTAAAGTGCGGTCATGGATGAGTGGTGGCATGGTGGAATCGTAGCCACGATAGACATGGCTGATGACAGCCACCACCATGGGGCAATAATTCCCACAAAAGTAAATAATGAAGCCTAATCACCTCTAATCTCTCATTACAATAATTTACTGCACTCATAGTAATCATGCATGCAAGCCCAATGGTGGTAACTGGAAGCTGAGTAATTGTGGGCCATTGTAGTGGCTGGTAATTAACAGCCAGCCATCTTAGCCGCCACCACAGACATGGCTAGGAATCTTAGATGCCACCACCTCTAATCATTCATTACCATGCAAGTCAGTACTACCACCTTGAATTATTCAAAATTCGGGCCAATCACTGTGGTGGCTCTCACCTTGACAGTAGTCGAACTACAACCACCATGGTGGCTCTCACCCTGACAGTGTAGTCAGGCTACAAACCACTATTACATTCCCTTAATTGTTTCCTCTTCTATCCCTCACCAACGTTCATTCTCCCTTGTAATCTCAAGCTTCCACTATTCCATTTCCTTCACTGCTTCATCTTCTATCCCTCTGAACCATTTCTTTCTCCCTTGCAATCGAACCGCAAATGCAAGCCTCAACTATTCCCTTTCCTTCATTATTTCATCTTCTATCCCTCTTGACCATTTCTATCTCCCTTTTACTCTTCCTTAAACTTCTATCCCCTCTCATAATGAACCTGCATAGTCTGGGAGCTCCTCACACAAGCTTTCCTCCCCCTCTGTAGCACAGTGCGAGAGACCCTCCTCCCCTGATCTTGAAATCGTGACATATGGGAGCTCCTCTCTCTCTTCAAAATCCCAATTTGAATGCTCTCCAAAACTTCACCAGGAAGTTGCAGGAGGTGAACGTGGAGGGGAAACTAATTTGTCAAGGTTAGAAGATTACCATCAATAAAAGCGTGATTGAAAATGCTCTAGGAATTTTTAGAGGCAGTTTGCAAGCACACGTTTTCAAGAAGCGGTGGAAGAGACAGGATATTCTAGACATATACCCCAATGCTCAGATTAGTAAAGATGGTGGAGTCAAGATTTTGAGCTTGCCAACAAACCTCCAAGATGTGCTGAAGAAGACCATCCTGATACAAGAGGAACCGTGAAGTTCTAGCAGGTTCAAGTAGCAGTAGAGCAACTGAAAGGACGTGATGGATCTTTCTCAAGGGCGATCTCCAAGAGTGTGTTAACCAACCTAAAGAAATGCATGGATGGAAAATCCCAATTGTCATCTTAGCCCGTTGGAGTTGCAATATACCTAATGGCATCTACCCTCAAAGGGATTTTTGAGCAATACGAGAAGTAGATGTCTCAAAAGGTGAATTTTCTACAAGAGAAAACCATCGATGCAACAAAGGCAATGCAACTTGAGAAAAGTCTCAGGGAAGGTGCAGAAGCCAAGGTAGAGGAGGCACAAGTGAGGGCCTTGAAGGCACAAGGGCAAGCTGAGGCCGTTACAAAATTGGTTGACATGGAAAGGCATAGACGAGAAGAAGCAGAGAAGCACATGAAGGAGCTCCGAGATAGGCTCGAAGAAGTGAGAAATGATGGGGACATGACAGACAAGGAGCTATAAAAGATGCAAAAGGACCTTGAAGATCAAAGAGCCAAAAAGGAGGGTCTTTACAAACGGCTCTGCAACATGCAGAATGCATTGAACATTGGAAAAGACCAGATGATGGAGGAGCTGAAAAGAGAAAATGCAGAAACCAGAAAGGTGATGCAAGAATTGCGAGAGAGCTTCAAGGCTAAGAAGGATGGGGTAGAGAGCAGCTGGGGTGGAGAAGACAACAAGGCAGGTCCCCAGGCTAGGAAGGATGTAGAGAGCAGCCACGATGGAGCAAGTTCCAGCCAACGCGGTGGAGCAATTTGTAGTAGCCACAGTGAGGGTTGTTTTTTTGAAACACTGTTGGAAGTCCAAAGAGCAAGCTACAATACCCTACAAGAAGATCACGATAGATGTTTGCACATGCTTGCCGTGGCTTTTGACAGTTATGAAAAGTAGTCCGCTATCCTATGAGATTTCCAAACTAGAGTGGAAGTCTTGGAAACCACCCATGAAGATGTTTTTTAGCAATTCATGTAGGTTCAACAGATGCTGAGGGATTTCGATGAAGCTGTTGCACAGAGTGAGCAAAAAGTGGAGGAGATAAAGGAGAACATCTGCAGCCTTAGGATGAGGGAGGAAGGAATCAAGAAGCAACTTCATCATGTACAAAGCAAGACTGTGGTATTGACGGTTGCAATACTTAAATCGGATGCCTATCCTGCTATGCACCAGGGTCCGAAATGTATGGTCTAACATACCCCCATCATAGATGACTGCTATATCCGATGGGTTGTGGCTACCACCCTGTGCACGTTTTTTGCTTTGGAGTGTTTGTGCATACAAAATCTACTTGTAGAGAATTCCATTTGCCATTGCCCAGGTCATGGACAGATCAAATGTGCCTGCCTGCTATAGCTATCTTACAACGAGAAAGTAGATGCTGTAGCTCAATTTGCCATTTGGGCAAAAGACCTTAAAGACAAGGAGCTCAAATTGAAGAAGGCCAAGAGTGAATTTGAATGTGAAAAAAAGGAGTATGAAGGGAGGAACCAACCCCATTCAGGAAAGGAGCAAGAAGGGCCGAGCCTGCAACCAGGAAGCTCAAATCAAGAAAAGAGGAAGCGGCATGAAGGGAAGGGCTGGGCCCCTACAAAAAGGAACCAACCCATTCTAGAAAGGAGCAAGGAGAGCCGAGCCTGCAATCAGGGAGCTCAACAAGGAGTCCTTGAGATGTAATCTGAAGTAAAGGAGTCTTTGAGAATGTAATCTCTGTGTAATCTATTGAATTGTTAATCTTCTCTAGAGTTTGCTTGGGCAATGTTTTCTTAGCTATGTTACTAGATAGTGTCCTTTGATCCACACCAATGGAATCTGTGTGTAATCTATTGAATTGTTAATCTTCTCCAAAGTTTACTTGGGCAATGTTTTCTCAGCTATGTGACTAGATAATGTCCTTTGATCCATGCCACCGCGGTCATAATAATGAGATGAAAGATTTCAATTTGATAAGTAATGTGAAATGAAAGATTTTGATTAGATCACTAATGTGAAACTGAAATATTTGGATTAATGAACTAATGTGAGACGAAAGATTTCAATTAGACAACTAATGTGAGACAAAATATTTCGATTAGACAATTAATGTGAGACGAAAGATTTAGATTAGACAACTAACATGAGAGACATAAAAAATGAGCTTGGAAGGCCCCAAAACCCTAAAAACAGCTGCAAACACAAATATCTTTCGATGATTTTTTAAAAATGTCCAAAGGAAAAAGTTGGTGCCCACAGTCTTGGTTGATGATATCATCAACCAAATGCGTGCCAAGTCGATGATATCATCGACCTAGCACATGGATGCATGCTTTTCCCTCTCGGCATTTTTAAAAAATCATCGAAAGATATTTGTGTTTGCAGTTGTTTTTAGGGTTTTGGGGCCTTCTGAGCTCATTTATGATGTCAAAAGTACCAAAATATGAATCTACAAAAAATGTACTTTTTTCTCAAATAATTTAAAGGTTTTGGCTCACTCGAATAAAAGTCTTCCATTCTTTCTATATGTGATTTAAAAAGTGGGTGAAAAGTCTTGTTTAGATAATAATGAGTAGAACATGCTATTAGGTGCAACAAGTTAAGATAATAAAAGTTATTTTTTGATAAAAATACAAAGTGCACAGGAATATAAAATCTTTAAAACTTTGAGAATATAGAAAATGGAAAGATATTTTGCGATATAGTGGAGGCCCTTTTTAATTTATAGGCATGATGTTTGAAAAATGTACGAATTCTGTAAGTTTTTAGTTTTTGACTACACAAAATATAGCTTTTTTCTTAAAAAGTTATAATTTTAATGAATTTTTTAGGGAATCTTAAAACGGGTACCAATATTACGTACCTGAAATAGATGTTACACTATTGGATATACTAAAAGCAAGCATGGGATGAAATCTGGCAGTTAACGAAACGATAAACAGTCTAAACTTGGACACTGTTTTAGTATAGCACTGTGCAATAAATTTTAGGATAGCATGGTAGTAGTGTAGGGATAGCACGGTAGTAGTGCAGATAAGTTATCGCCAGCACGGTGGTTGGTTTGCACTAGGATATGAATAGCCACCAACGCGGTGGTTGTTGGGATATACTTAACACAAACATGGGTTTTACCATTTAAAGTTTCCAAAAACAATTTAATAAAACCAGCACGATGGTTGTTTGGGATATACTAAAAAGAAGCAGTCTCAATACAAATTCCATTTTGTAGGACAAGTGGACATATTTTCCCTGCAATGAGACTACATACATTTTCTTAGTACTATCTCAAGTGTCCTCGTCCACCACTCCAAGACACCCCAAGATGTGCTCATGCATGTCTAAATCCAATTTGAAGACACTCTTGCCCTTCTTTAGTTGTGGCACATGTTGCATCTGGAACTTAATAGCTCTTACTAGATGAGGATACACACATGTTTGTAGACTCTTATGTAGTAATTCGTAATTGCAGCCTCTCTTAGATCTTTTTTTGTACCAAAAAGCTTCGACTAGTACATCCCACTTCTCATAGGTTGTTCCCCAATTATCATTAAATGTTTCCTCAACCTTGTACTTAAGTTTTGTGCACTACAACAAAAAGTATGGGTCATCTTCCTCGTTCTCCCCAGAATGTATGACAACTTCAAAGGTATCCCCCTCTTCCAGATAATCAGTGAGGTCATTGAAACTCTCCCCAAACTGTGGCGAGTCATTTGTGTCTCCATTGTTTGTCACTCCATCTGAATGTAGAGGAAAAACTTGAACTCGCTCCCATGTCTTCACAATTGCAATGTTCTCACAATCGTCATGATCCCCTATGATGCATGCACTGTAGAAACAAGAAAGTTTTCTTGTTTTAATTAGTTGGTTGTTTGAAAATTCCCATATGCTGTGCAGACCATAAACTCCTTTAATTTTCTCACAATCATGTCGACTTCTCCTTTGCACTTCATCCACTTTCACTTCATGGAACACTCTACATACTACAGTATTCTTAAGGCTTTGTTTACTGTATGTTGAATGCACGCCTGTGGAGAGGTTGGCTGTAAGCCATGTTACAACATCATGGGCATCATTGAGTTTTTCTTGAGGGCACGCTAATCGGTGTTTAAACATAGCTTGCTTAATAACAGCACGGCATCCATCATGTTCACCCTTGTCATGGCTAGACCCAAAGAAATTCCACATCATCTCTAGACCGATCAAGGATTTGAACCTTGAGACAAAGTAGAATCCACGTACTAATTTAAATTGAGAGGCAGCACCATCTGATCACACCTGACGTTGTTTTATCTTTTTTGCAAGGGGATTTTCCTTTTGTAGCCATTTCTAATGCAGTAGAAAAGCATGCTGCACAAATGGCGTGTCATGTTCCCTATCATCTGAAATGTAGAAATGGTAAGTGCATTGCACTGACCTAGACTCCTGTGAGTTAGCTCAAGCAGATTGGCATCAGGCATAAAAGAATCAAGCAAATGACTGTATGTAATATGCACAAGAATCATTATCAGCTTGTTGTATGAGTGAGCACTTTGTGTCTCATCTTGTTCTTGAAAAGAATAATTTTCTGTAAAATCTATGACAAATACAATAGTGTCACGGGGAAAATTGGCAAGGCACGTCCTGAGCCTGTCGGCGGCGATGGCTAGCCGTGAAATTATGAAGCACATATTTTGGGATGGATTGAACCACGTGACCTACAAGCTCCCTTAGCTAGGTGCTCATATATGACAGTAACCATCTCTTTTTATCGGATCCTTTAACATTGACATTTTCAAATCTCCTCCATTTTAGAGCAACATGGTTGTATTCCCTCATTTCATTTTGTAAATTCTTGAAGTATGCATAGTGCTTGGTCACAAATCATGATTATACAATTGATCAAATTGTTATAAGATGCTGAACTGTTCTGGTACGTGGACTAAGCATCTTTTCACTAAATTAGCTATGAGAAGTCACAAGAACAGATGTACCTTCTGCATAGATGGTTCACAGACGTAAATAACCTGAATCACTTTCAACAAACATTTCACTCTTATCCACGGAAGAATGGCTTGCCATGTGGCATGTACCGTTGAGCTTCTTAAAGTACGAGATTGTGGGCTGCGTTCACACTAGAATGAGTAAAGTGTGACGTTTGTTAGATGATTTTCACATGACAATTTAATCTTGAAATAATCAAAGCTAGCACGTCGTTATATCTTAACCATGGCATTCTTGGTTAGGCCAATTAGGGCCTTCCCCGTGTTGCCTTGAGGTGGCTACAATGGAGACCCTTGGTGGGGAATTGTGTTCATCATCACTAGATGATGAGGCAACCTTCTCCAATGTTTAGAGTGCATAGATGTGTCCAAGAGTGTATTTTTGCATGGGCTAATGTACTTAGCGAGATGCTCGAGGCTTCTAAATGTTGTTTGTTTGCATTTTGTATAGGTTTTGGTCTTATATTTCCCTACTAATACGAATAATATATATGTTGAAGATATTTTGTGCAAGAGAGGTGCAAGTTAAGCTCATGAATAGAGGAAATAGGAATTGTATACTCTCCAAAATTGCTTGATCATTGAGAAAATCTCATCTAGCGTTAGCCGTTTGTGACCCCTGATGGGCCCCTGATTTCAATATCCCTCCTTAGACTTCTCACATAAGGACGTTGCTAATTGTTGAAACTGCTTTGAATGTTTCATACTAAGTGCTTATTTTTTGGGTGGCTTATCCTCTCACGTCACATCTTTCAAATAAGGTTGAGAGCCACAAGGTTGCTCTTCTCCTTTTGTTTGTTGGGAGCTGTAGGAAAATGTTTTAAAGGAACAAGAAAAAGAATTAATTTTATTAAATAAAAGTATGGGAACAAGTAAGTGGAAAAAATTGTATTTATGATATGAAAAACATCGTCTAATGAATCGAATGATTTGATGGGTGACAAAAAAGGGGCAAAAAATTATTGCTACATCATGCTTTTTTCAAAATTTGCCACGTCATTATTCAATATTTGTGCCAATAATATATTCATAAGAATGTCTTTATCAGTAAAGTAGCCTTTTCTCTCCCTTTTCTATATATGCTCAAACTCAATGAGGCAGTTTGGCTATCTCACGCTTCGCTCGCTTGCTAAGCAAAATAGATCAAAGATGGAATACAAATGCTTAGATTGCTTGAGTAATTTTGGAGGTCTAAAATAATAAGATAGTTTTTTGTGTTTTGTTTGCTTGAGTTCTTAGGGCGATTGTGTGAATTAAACTAAGTGTTTGTGCTGTATTCTCTTACAATTGAAAGTTTCTTTCTCACTGCTATGTGACTGCTTGGAGCCACGTAGACTCCAAGTTAATTCAAGTGGATCTTCTGTTGGATAGCTTTGTCAATGCCGCTTGGTCCTCTTGCATGGCCGTGTCACTCATAGCTTCTCTTGTAACTGCTTTGAGAATAGTTTGTGACTAGTTTTTTCTTGTGCTTTACAGTGTGCTTTGCATGTGCTTTGGCAATGTTAGAAGTGTTTTCACATGTGCCCAGTTGGGTCTGTTAAAGTGCTCTTGCAAGTGCTTCAGGGCTGTCTTTCACTTTAGAAGCTTCTATGGTATTGGATTCATGCTCAATGATTGCTTTACCACTGCTTTGTGCTTTGTGACTGCTTTGAAAGTGCTTTAACATTGATTTGTGACTGCTTGTCCACTACTTTCTATTTGAGGAGTGCTTTACATGTGCTTTTTAGTGCTATGACAATGCTTTAGTGCTACTTGCTTTTGTGATTGGTTTGGTAGTGTTTAGCAAAGCTTTGTATGTGATTAGTTTTGTCAGTGCTTGCTTTTGTGATTGGTTTGGTAGTGCTTAACAAAGATTTGTATGTGGTTTGGCATGTTATAAAAACTGCTTTTTGACAGCTTGATTTTTATATGGTTTGTCAATGCTTTGGCAATGCTTTTGTAGTGCTTTGCATGTGCTTGCTACTGCTTTGGTAGAGCTTTATGACTGCTTGTCCTTTTCTTGACTACTTTATGAGTGCTTTTCCACTGCTTTCTACTTGTAATTCTACTAGTAATGTGCTTTTCATGAAATTTACAAGTTCTCTACAAGTGCTTTGTGACTACTTTGAAAGTGCCTTAACATTGATTTGTGGCTACTTGTCCATTGCTTTCTATTTGAAGAGTGCTTTACATGTGCTTTGCATGTGCTTTGGTAGAGCTTTACGTGTGCTTTGGCAGTGCTTTGCATGTGCTTGTTACTGCTTTGGCAGTGCTTTATGACTTCTTGTCCTTTTCTTGACTGTTGTATGAGTGCTTCTCCACTACTTTTCTTTTCTTGACAACTTTATGAGTGCTTTTCCACTGCTTTCCACTTGTAATGTGCTTTGCATGATTTGTGGCAACTTCTCCATTGCTTTCTATTTGAAGAGTGCTTTACAAGTGCTTTTCATGTGCTTTGGCAGTGCTTTTCATGTGCTTTACATGTCCTTTGCATGTGCTTGTTACTTCTTTGGTAGTGCTTTATGACTGCTTGTCCTTTTCTTGACTGCTTTATGAGTGCTTTTCCACTGCTTTCCACTTGTAATGTGCTTTGCATGATTTGTGGCAACATCTCCACTTCTTTCTATTTGAAGAGTGCTTTTCCACTACTTGTAATGTGCTCGTTACTGCTTTGGCTGTGCTTTATGGCTGCTTGTACTTTTCTTGATTGCTTTATGAGTGCTTTAACTTTGATTTGTGGCTGCTTGCCCACGGCTTTCTATTTGAGAAGTGTTTTACATGTGCTTTGCAGTGCTATGACAATGCTTTAGTGGTGCTTTTTCACGGCAAGGGACTTGCTTTTGAAGTCCTTGAAAACAATCATCATATCAAAAGCCTTTTGCCCAAGTCCTTTACATGTGCTTTGGCAGTGCTTTGCATGTGCTTGTTATTGCTTTGGCAATGCTTTATGATGACTATTTGGGCTTTTCTTGATTGCTTTATGAGTGCTTTTACTTTGCTTTCTACTTGTAATGTGCTTTGCATGAAATTTACAAGTTCTCTGTATGTGCTTTGTGACTCTTTACACGTTCTCAGTATGTCCATGGAGTGCTTTACATATGTGCTATGATTTCTATCCATAGAGTGATTTCTATCCATAGAGTGATTTCTATCCAACTGTGCTCCCTTTGTTTTGTGCACCATCATAGGTTGAGTTCTTCCAACGATTCAAGGAAAAATTTCCAGAGATCAGGATACAACAATGCTCGTTTGAGTGCTTGAAGCCCTATTTAGTTTGAAAGATGAAGGACATGTACACATGCTACTGAATTTATCATGTGCAAATGTGTTTTTTGAAGGATGTAGTCAACCAGTTGAGGACCCAAAATTTTGGGATTCATGGAGCATGCTGCAACTGTGACTGTAAGGTATGTGGAAATAGCAAAGGGGAGTGTGGTTGCAAAGCTATTCAACATGCTAACATGGGTGTCACTAGTCTTTGGAATTCTATGTTGTGCCCCAAACCTCTTGAAGCATGCTACCACCATCATGGGTGTCTTTTGGGTGATTGCAAAAAATGTGGCCCACAAAAAATGTCATGCTTCCCAAGCAAGATGAATTTTGGTTCCAGAAAGGTGATGGTGAAGGTCTTCCAGAATGTGGAGACATGAACCATGGTGTAGGGGAACACGAAGCAAAGGAAAGACCTTGTTGGCAAGGAGATGTATTGCAATAAACTTATACAATTAATGAAGGCTCACCTCAAAATATTCATCAAGCACAATTACACTTGCAGGTGGCAAGTTGAACAATTCAAAGAGTGTCTGCTGAGGTTTCCCAAAGATGTTGTGGTTTCAGTGGTGGTCTTCACAGAGAACTATTCTTTCAAGGAGCAAAACAAGATTCAATCCATGCACTGGCACTCTAGCTAGGTTACAATTTTTGTCCACATAACATATGTCCGTATTGGATTTGAAAGATGAAGACATTTCATTTTTTCATTTCGGATGACAAGGTACACGACACCCTCTTTGTCCAGCATTGCTTTATGCTACATCATAGGTGGTTGTCAGATCAAGGGTTGGAGCTGACTAGGCATTGGGTTTGGTCGGATGGAGCAGCCTCTCAATTCAAGGCAAGAAGACGTTTCTATTTTGTTTCTAGATTTGAACAGCTAGTGGGTTTGAAGATGACATGGAATTTCTTTGGATCTAGACATGGAAAGGGCAAGCACGATAGGATTGGGGTTGCTGTGAAGAGAACATTGACACATGAACAACTAAAGCCAAATGGAGCCACCTTAAAAAATGCAAGAGATGTTGTGGATTTTTTGAGGACCAACTTGTCTCATGGGGTTCAAGCCAGCTATGCATCTAAGGAGACAAATGTAGCACGAGTGTTTTGGGAGGTTAAGGAAGGAGATATTGATAGATCTAAACAGTGGGACTGCCAACCTGTGCCACAGACACAATCCATGCATTGTATACGAGGAGCTGTGCAAGGGGTTGTTAGTCAAATAGCTATAATTACTAGGTGCTCGTTTATTGATGATTCAAAATGGATATCTCTTGTAGTTGTCACACCAAAGACTTTTGTCCTTTGAATGCATGTACTAAGAGGGATCATTTTCCTTTGCCGTTCTAAGGTGAAATACTAGACCAAGTAGTAGGGCATGAGATGTATTTTGTATATGATGGGTATTTTGGGTACTTTCAAATTCGTATTCGGGAGGAAGATCAGAAAACATCATTTGTCACACATTGGGGAGTTTTTGCCTATAGAGTGATGCCTTTTGGGTTGACCAATGCACCAGCTACATTTAAAAGGTTCATGAGTCAAGATCACCTATACAAACCACAACATGATCGAGCTTCATCAAGGCACCTCTCTCCATCTCTAGCTCTCTCATTAAGTTAACACATGTTTACACATAGGTGCAAATATATCTGCAACTCCCAATTTTTGAACTGTAATTTTAATAAGATACGATTCCCTACCTAGCATTTAAGTTCTTAGAGGGGAGTGATGAGGTAAGTAGTCCCAAACCTCAAATGCAAGATAGTATAAGATTAATGTATGATAATCAAATTATTTTAAGGTTTATGACTCAGGGGGGTCACTCATTATATGTAACCCTATCACATGAGTTCAATAGAAGGATGTTTTTAATATCTAAATTTAACAAAAGTTAATTTACATAAGGGAGTATTTCAAAAAAATTTATAGATTTGTATAGAAAAAGGGTACATTTTATTAATAAAAATTTTACAGATAAGGGATTTTCGAAATATGCCTTGAACGCACGTGATATAGAGGGTTTATACATAGTGACCCCCCTGAGGTTTATGATCTCTATTCAGATGGAGAGCATGTGTAATAACTGGAAGACATTTAGACTACAATAAGAGACATCACATTACCAAACGACTTGAGTAAGATGGCATTTCATTACATGGGGTAAACCCAGATTCCAAATCTAAAAATTATAATCTCTTGCGGGCCCATGGGTGGTGCATACTTGCTTTTAGGTTAGCTACAAGACTTGCATCCTTCTTAAGAACCTTTTCAGCATTACTTGGTGTTTTAGTCCTTTTTTCCCCACTAGTAGGCATTTGTGCAATTGATGGATTGGCCTCGGCTACATTGTTCTACATTTGTCAGTACCTTTATCCATTGTCCCATAGTCAACCCATCTGGATTGGTCTCCTGGTTGGGAGCTCATCTCCTATGGTTGTGGCTACTTCTATGAGATCATTCAAACTTGCCTGTGCAGGTACATCACCCATCTATGTGTCTATTCCATCTTCTAAGTCAACCACTTTTTCAAGACTTTGCACAAACCTTGGGTTGCCTGACAAAGGTGTTATCATATCATCAATAAACGTACAATCAGATTCTCTTCCAACCTTTTCTGACGACCTGGCCTGTTCATTATCAAAAACAACTTTCCAAAAAGGAGAATGGGGCTTAGGCCCTGGGCTGAGGCAAGGAGTCTTTTCATGGGCTATGCTACCCAAGAAAGGTGTAGGCTCAACAAGAGTAAATGCTTGTGCATGTCCAAGTAATCTAGGCTTGTTTGATGATCCTGCCTCTGAAATATCAACAAAGACTACATCCACAGGACAGGCCAAATTTCAAATGGAGATTTTATCCTGGTGGAAAAAACACGTGCAAACTAATGCAAGAGCACATTTAGTAATCATGTAGTCATGCACAGACAATGCAAGAACAAGGCACTAACAATAAATATACAAAGCACTCCATGAAAACCGTCACAAAGCACATGATGCAATTGCACAAACCATGCAAAGCATATGCAAGAAGTCCAAAAGTAGAAGGAAAGCAAACTGAAGCATCATAGGTCAACCTTGCGAACTTCCATCGCAAAGGGGAAAACTAAAACTAGCTGGGCAGACAAAGATGACTGGAAGTCTTTGAAGAAGGAGTACAGCTACCGACCCCAAAAGTTTGACACTCAGAGGAGGGCTACGAGGAGACCGCTAGACACCATAGGTGCTTCGCACCTTAGTAGTGGTGGACAGGCATGGGTGGTAAATCTACTTCTCATTTAATTTATTATTCTATTTGTTTTATTACATATTGCATGCACTTTATCTAACTCTCATAATTTGGGCCCACAACAAGCTATGATGGGTCGCCTTCCCACAAACAAAGAGACGAGACATGCATTCTGCATACAAGCGAAGCCGTGGTTTATTGAGATGGAGGCGATGGGAGCGATAGTCAATTGGGCTGAGGTGGCTGCTCACTCAATATAAGTGCACTACTTGTAATCTCACTTTTTAAATTGTTTTATTCTTTAAGTTCCCATCTAATTTCCAATTAATATGCTTTCATTCTTGGGGTGCAAGCTTGAATGTCCCATCAACGGAGGTGAGTAGTGATGAGACAAGGAGGCAGGTCTCGAGGGATTTGGCTTAGATGGCTTTGACGACGACTAGTGATCAAGCGTAGCTCACAAGCACCAGGGTTCGGGCCAGTGCGACCACGATAACGACGACTGATGATGATGATGACTCCGATGATTTGGATGAGTAGTAGTAGTAGTATTAGTAGTAGTTTGTATATACTTTGACATGTATATGCTTTGTATGTTGGCTCATTTGAGCAATTTGTATAACCCTTTTTGAAAGGAAAATTTTGTAACAAACAAGGTTATATATACTTCGGCATGTATATGCTTCTGTCTCTTGGCTCGTTTGAGTGATTTTGTATCACCCCTTTCACAAGGGAAATTTTGTAACAAACAAGGTTTGAGAGTTTTATCTTGCATGTGTAATTGTAAACATTCATTTGTAATGCTAGTAAGGAAAAAAAGGGCTTGTTGCGGCCCTGTTTAGCCCCACTAATGTTTTTTTAAAATTATGTTAAGGGTCACTATATAGCAACGCTTTACCAGTGTTGCTATATAGCAACCTTTACCAGAGTTGCTATATAGTGACACATATTTTTCGATGTTAATAGTGACATAAAATAGCGACTTTTGTGTCCGTTAAAAAAAAAAAAGTGTAAGAAACGTCTGTATTTCTGTCGAAAAACAGCCTGTGCCTTCTACTGAGTTGTATGTAGCTTTTCATGCTTTGAAGCACTATGTAGCCAGGAAGTTGGGATGCAATTTTCCATGTTCATGTGGATGTCTCAGGATATGCAACTAGTATTGTTTTGGCATAGCCAGATGGTAGACTGGATTATCTAGTTTATTATGTGTTGACTTATGACACCACTCGAGTGTAATTATAGCACTATCTAACGAGAAGTGCTTGTAATGGCTTACTGGAACTATTTGTTTGGTAATTCTTTTGTTGTATATGTGGATCACCAAGCTCTCTTTTTTTTCTTTTTTTTTGGGCAAAGAAAATTTTGTTTATATTTTGATCATCCGTACAATGTTGCCAAACCTTTGATAGAAAAGTTCACCTCTAATGAGGGCTGCCAGCATACAAAAAAGCCTCTTTCTATAAATAAGAGGAAGCAAAACCAGTATCTTAATTGTACCAAGTTGATATGTCTCAAAATATATATCCTAGTTAAGTCCTTGATAGCCCAAGGAGGAGATAGAGATCCATGGTAAATAGAAGAAAACAACAGGGATTTGATGATATGCCATCTTTCAACACTAGAGCCTTCAGCAGTAACCTGTGCATATGGAATGAACAAGTAAGGAGCAAGCACTACTACACACGCATCCTATTGCGACGTTTACGTACCGACGATTAGCGCCCGCTTAGCGTTAATCGTCGGTATAAAAATCGAGTTTCGTAAATCGTCGCTATATAGCGACTTTTGCTAAAAGTCGCTATATAGCGACACTGAGACAAAATATTATAGCGACGTTTTACAGAGAGGTCTTTTTGTTTTAAAGGCCTTAAAATTTATTTTTTTCCAATGACAAAATTTTTTAAATTTTCATACATGTTTGAGCTCATAGAGAATTAAAAAATGAGAGCATGTACATCAAGCCTTTGAAGCTCATATATTCATGTCCAAGTTTGAGATGAGAAAAATCAAATAAGAGCATTTACATCAACTGTTTCATCTTGAGCCAAGTCTAAGGCGCCAAGCAAGTCTATCTCCAACTCTATACCGAGTTGATCTCCTATATCATCATCGTACTCTAGTATCGTACGTTCACCTAAAAGTATTTGATCATCTTCTTCAATTAAGCTTAAGTGTGGTGATTGATCTTGATGATTGTTGTCTTCCTCGTCAATATCATGATCTCCATCCTCCTCCCGTGCGATGTCATTATGCGCATCTTCCTCTTGCCTCATATGGTGATCTACATCTTCTTCGCTAGATTCATCAATTGGATCCGGCATTGGTAGTGGCATCTCCATATCCACATCTCGATCTTCAAAAATCTACTTACTTCGTGGTGCAACTTGGATCACGTACCACCATCTTGGATCAGAATGATTTGGATGAAAAACCACCTATATTGAAGATGAAAAATCACGTGCCAAATGTCGTCAATTATATATATATCAATGGACTTAAAAAACGAAAGCTTCGACTAATTAAATCATTAGTATGCACCTGCTCACACAGTGCTCGGGAAGAACAAAAGTATCACTTTCATCGGTCCAATGTTTGGTGGAGTCTATTGCAAAGAGACCGCTACTATCTTTTCTCACTGTCGCATGGGGACTGTTGTAAGTAGTTCTAAACCATTTTACATCAAGAATGAAAATAGTAAATCGTCTGAAATCAATTTCATAGATGTCGCGTATGGTTCCACAATAATTCAACTGTGAGGAGAGAAGACTGGTATCCGAAGCACTTGCTCGGCTATCTTGTGTGAAGTTAGCCATGACTCCACAATCATACGTGACCTCTTTGAATCGATGCGTTCCACACGAAAATGTCGTCCATATGACCATAATGCACTGTACTTTTTGTACTGTAAAAGAGCATCATTAAAACAATGAAGATGCACCTATTTTATAGCATATATTGCCACAAATAATTACTTAATTACGTCAAGAGATAAGAAACTTACATGCACCATACATCCAGATGATAACTCCCGCTCGCGCTCGTTTATTGTCTCTCCATCACGTTCGGCTTTACGTACAGCTAGTTGTAGCCAATCAAGTGACATGTTAGTAGGGAGAAGAGCCAAATCTTGTGGATATGGTTGTGATCGCCTGTACATTACTCTGAATCTCGTCCTTGCATTTATTCTTTCTGTTTTGGCCACTTCATATCTCTCAATCCACTTCTGCATCTCAGGGCTATTGAGGATACAAAACTTATTGAATTTCTCCATTTGCTCTTCGCTCATCTTTCTTTCAATCCCTTTTCCTTGGGGGACCTCGCCAATGATGCGATCATCATCCTTGTTGTGCCAAGCTTGCGGCATATCAGGATCCGTGGATGCAAGAAACTCTGTGATATATACTAATGACTCTTGCACAAGCCATCCCTCCGCCATGCTTGCTTCTGGTCTTGCTCTTTGTCTTACAAACCCCTTTAAAGTTTTCATAAACTGCTCGAGAAAAAACATCCATCGATTATGAACGGTACCTGCTATAGCCACCTCATCAACTATGTGCACAAGCAAGTGGACTTGAGTTGTCATAATGCTTGAGGGAAAGTGCTTCTCAAGCAAGCATACGGCTTCGATGGATTCCACCCTAGCCTTCTCGATGCTCGATATAGAGATCTCTTTTTGAGATATCCACCTATTTTACATGTCCATGCATATGTAAGATATTTGAGATATCCACCTATTTCACATGTCCATGAAGAAAATACATAATGCGAATTGATAGTAAGCATACCTCACAATACCACAGATCTTGAATATAGCATTTCTAACATCGTCTTGTAAGCACCCTTTTATTGTAATTGGAAGGATGAACTATCAAAGCAACAATGAAATCATGTCAACAATATAACATAATAATAATTACGCTAATGCATCACTATTATCGGTACACTAATTCTACTTAGAATACCTGTAAGACCTTGTGCCAATCATGGGACTTGAGGCCACTAAGCTTATTGTCCTTTGAAAATGCTCCTTTCAAGCAACGCATGTACCCTGTCGGTGTTTGAAAAGAGGCAATGTCTACCTTGATCGCTGCCTCCTCCCTCGTAGAGAGGATCCACGTTGCTTTCGGGAGGACAACTTTTCCTGAAGCATGCACTTGGGGCCACAAACGAGACATCCTATTCATAGCACGCAAGTCTTCTCACACTCCTCTCGAGTCCTTGGAACCAACCAAGTGTGCCCAAATGGTAGCCCCCACATTCTTAAAGATATGCATGGGATCCAAGAGATGATTGATTTGTAACTGACCCCAATAAGGAAGCTCGTGAAAGATCGATAGCCTCTTCATACCAGGAGGAGGTTCCTCTCCATTCTCCCTCCAAGCTTGAATCCAATCACTTGCTTTCAAATATGATGGTGGTGGATCAAGCTGACCTCCACGTGCGAGATGGTCGAGCGGAAGGTATCGAGCATGACCTTCATAAACATTTTTCCTCATATGTTTGGAGTAGCGTGCAAGCGAGATTTCAGAGCGGGTCCACAAACAGGACAAGCATGGTACCCACTTGTAACAAGTCTTGCATGCGTGCATGAATATGTTAGTACAAGACATGCGTGCAAAAGAGAGTAAAAAAAGCATAATCCCTCATTGTACATGTAAAGACATAACCACGTACCTGCACACTCTCCATATCCTGGGTAGTCATGCATGGTCCACATCAAGATACCCCTGACCAAAATATCATTGGTATGCCTAGGAGCTCTGGAAATATCAAAGACCTGCACTCCTCTCCATAATATCTGTAACTCCTCTATCAAAGGTGCCATGTACACGTCCATGTTTTTTGCCTTGTACTTTCCTGGCACAAGTAGTGCAAGCATGAGGTGTCCCTTTTTTATTATTAGCCATGGTGGGATATTGTAATTCACCACGACTATGGGCCATGTCGACCAAGATGTCGAGCGTAACCCGAAAGGATTCACACCGTCCATGGCTAGCCCAAGATGTAAGTTGCGTGGCTCTCTCGCAAAGTCCGGCCACTGATTATCTATGTGCTTCCAAGCTGCACAATCTGCGGGAATCCTCAATGTGTGATCAGTGGACCGATGAGATGCATGCCATGTCATCAACTCCGCTATGGATTTGCATCGAAACATGTGTTGTATTCTTGCAATGATGGGAAAGTGTCTTAAGACCTTTACCGGTATCCTCTCACCCTGCAAGTCATCTCTATATCGTTGTTCCCCACACTTTGGACAACTAGCCAAATCTCCATGCTCACGACGAAAGAGAATACAATCATTACGGCAAGCATGGATGGTATCATAATCCATACCCACCATTGTTAGCATCTTTTTCGCTTCATCTCTTGATGCGGGCATGGTATTTGGTGCAGGCAACATCTTTTGGAGCAACTTATGACAAAGACACTATCCAAATGATGATTCTCAAAACAAACAATATCCAAATAATGAGTCAAATTAATGCAAGGACTAACCTCATTAAGGCCGAGACACTTGTATCCGACCACCCATACTGTACTTGTAGATTCAAGATTGAGAGACAAGCACGTAGTTTAGACATCCTAGCACCCTCGTACAATTGTGTTGATTGCAACTCTCGCATTTTCACCTCAGACTCTGACATCACGTGTACGTGGGATGTAGTGCCCCTAAAAATGGAATCCATCATGTCGACCATACCCTCGTCGTCATCCGGGAGACTATAGTCTTGTTGAAAGTGAGAAGGTATATGTGTACCCTCGTCACCCTCCTCATCCTGTCATAAGCTCATTCGTGTAAATAGAAGATCTTCTATTTCCGGGTATACAATAAGATTGCAAACTTAAATAGCTTTGACTTACCGATGATCCATCAACATGTGCAACACCAACGGGGGGTACTGGTTCCGGCTCCTCCCCATACATCCGCAAGTGGCACATGATAATACGACGTTGATGTCGTACTTCTCGCTTGCAATGAGTGCAATGACAATATAACCTCTCCGTAAGCCACTTCGTGCTCCCGAGCATTGGCGCATCATCGGATGAGCTTCCACTCGTCCCTTCCATCTACACTTATAAAACCACAACATAAGCATGAAGAGGAGATATTGACAATTATGAGCATAGCATGTTTAATTTGAGCTTCTCTTGAGGCCATATAAAAAGAATGACGTCGCTATATAGTAAGGATTGAAACAAAAAATCCTATATAGTAAGGCTATATAGTAAGAGGAGATATTGACAATTATAAGCATAGCATGTTTGAGCTTCACTGGAGGCCATACAAAAAAATAAACAGTAAGCGTCGCTATATAGCGACGCTCTGTTCCGTCACTATATAGCGACGTTTTTAATTTAAAACGTCGCTATATAGCGACGCTTTAAATTAAAAACATCGCTATATAGCGACGAAACAATGTCGCTATATAGCGACGCTGTGGGTTAAAACCCGAAACGTCGAAACGCGCGGCGTTTTGCTCAAGCCATTCCTAATCTCTCAAGTAAACAACCCAAAATCTCCTCCCACCTATTTTCGACGACCTCCCATCTATTCCAAGCAACCTCCCACTCTATTCTCCACTCCTCACCCTTCTCCTACCTCTTGTACTCCCTCTCTCTCCTTTTTCCCTCTTTGGTTTCCAGAAAGAAAGTTCTTCAAGAGGTGAGTTTGTTTCAATAATGTAGGTTGTTTGTTTGTTAGCTTTGGTTTTGTGAGTGTTTCTACTTGTATTGCTAAAGTTGTAAACTAGTTTTCATGCTTGATTTGAAAGGATTGAAACAAAAAACGAAATTTCAAGAAAGAAAGAAAGAAAACTCACCTCTTCTTCCTGTATTTCTCTTCCTTCTCTTTCTCCTTGTCTCCTCAATCTCCTCCTTTCCTTGTCTCCTCAATCTTCTCTTTCCTTATCTCCTTTCAAGAAGTTGCTTTTGTGATCTCCTCTTTCCACTAACATCTTATTTGAAAAAATGGGTTGTTTTCTCTCTTTTGTAGGGCCAGTCCACTACACCGAGCGGGACATACTCTCTCTTTTGTGGGGCCAGTCCACTACACTGAGCGGGACATACTTTTACAGGTAAGTGCTTCCTCTTCTTTCCATTTAATATTTTTGTTATTTGCATTGGCCTGCAGCTAGCGCCTTAAGCACTAGCTGCAGTGATGGGCTTAGGAACCCTCTCTTCCCCTCTCTCTCTTTCCATCTTCCCCCTTCTCTTTTTCTCATTTTTCCCCCTTCTCTTTTTTCCCTCTTCTCTTATTCTCTCTTTCCCCCTTCTCTCTTTCCCCCTCTCTCTTTTCCCTTCTCTCTTTCCTTTCCCTCTTATTCTCTTATGCTTATGCTTCTCTCATTCCCCCTTCTCTATTTCCCCCTTCTCTCATTCGCATAAGCTCTTTTTCCGCATGAGCATAAGCTCCTTCTCTATTTCTGCATGAGCATAAGCATGAGCTTATGCTTATGCTTATGCTTAATCATAAGCATGAGCATAAACTCATGCTTATGCTCATGCATGAGCATGAGCTTATGCGTAAGTTTCCGCATAAGCTTATGCGTAAGTTTCCGCATAAGCTTATGCGGAAATAGAGAATGAGAGAAGCTTATGCTTCTCTCATTCTCTTTTTCCGCATAAGCTCCTTCTCTATTTCCGCATGAGCATAAGCATGAGCTTATGCTTATGCTTATGCTTATGCTTAAGCATAAGCATGAGCATAAGCTCAGCATAAGCTTATGCGGAAATAGAGAATGAGAGAAGCTTATGCTTCTCTCATTCTCTTTTTCCACTTTCTCTTTTTCCGCATGAGCATAAGCTCCTTCTCTTTTTCCGCATGAGCATAAGCATGAGCTTATGCTTATGCTTATGCTCATGCATAAGCATAAGCATAAGCATAAGCTCATGCTTATGCTCATGCGAAAAAAGAGAATGAGAGAAGCTTATGCTTATGCTTAAGCATAAGCATGAGCATAAACTCATGCTTATGCTCATGCATGAGCATGAGCTTATGCGTAAGTTTCCGCATAAGCTTATGCGGAAATAGAGAATGAGAGAAGCTTATGCTTCTCTCATTCTCTTTTTCCGCATAAGCTCCTTCTCTTTTTCCGTATGAGCATCAGCATGAGCTTATGCTTATGCTCATGCATGAGCATGAGCTTATGCGTAAGTTTCCGCATAAGCTTATGCGGAAATAGAGAATGAGAGAAGCTTATGCTTCTCTCATTCTCTTTTTCCGCGTAAGCTCTTTCTCTTTTTTCGCATGAGCATAAGCTCCTTCTCTATTTCTGCATAAGCATAAGTTCTTTCTCTTTTTAAGCATAAGCATAAGCTCATGCTTATGCTCATGCATGAGCATGAGCTTATGCTTAAGTTTCCGCATAAGCTTATGCGGAAATAGAGAATGAGAGAAGCTTATGCTTCTCTCATTCTCTTTTTCCGCATAAGCTCTTTCTCTTTTTCCGCATGAGCATAAGCTCCTTCTCTATTTCCGCATGAGCATAAGCATGAGCTTATGCTTATGCTTATGCTTAAGCATAAGCATAAGCATAAGCTCATGCTTATGCTCATGCGGAAATAGAGAAGGAGCTTATGCTCATGCGGAAAAAGAGAAAGAGCTTATGCGGAAAAAGAGAATGAGAGAAGCTTAAGCATAAGCATAAGCATAAGCTCATGCTTATCCTCATGCATGAGCATGAGCTTATGCGTAAGTTTCTGCATAAGCTTATGCGGAAATAGAGAATGAGAGAAGCTTATGCTTCTCTCATTCTCTTTTGCCGCATAAGCTCCTTCTCTTTTTCCGCATGAGCATAAGCATGAGCTTATGCTTATGCTCATGCATGAGCATGAGCTTATGCGTAAGTTTCCGCATAAGCTCTTTCTCTTTTTCCGCATGAGCATAAGCTCCTTCTCTATTTCCGCATAAGCATAAGCTCTTTCTCTTTTTAAGCATAAGCATAAGCTCATGCTTATGCTCATGCATGAGCATAAGCTTATGCTTAAGTTTCCGCATAAGCTCTTTCTCTTTTTCCGCATGAGCATAAGCTCCTTCACTATTTCCGCATGAGCATAAGCATGAGCTTATGCTTATGCTTATGCTGCATAAGCTTATGCGAAAACTTACGCATAAGCTCCTTCTCTATTTCCGCATGAGCATAAGCATGAGCTTATGCTTAAGCATAAGCATAAGCATAAGCTCATGCTTATGCTCATGCGGAAATAGAGAAGGAGCTTATGCGTAAGTTTTCGCATAAGCTTATGCAGAAATAGAGAATGAGAGAAGCTTATGCTTCTCTCATTCTCTTTTTCCGCATAAGCTCCTTCTCTTTTTCCGCATGAGCATAAGCTCCTTCTCTATTTCCGCATGAGCATAAGCATGAGCTTATGCTTATGCTTATGCTTAAGCATAAGCTCATGCTTATGCTCATGCATGAGCATGAGCTTATGCGTAAGTTTCTGCATAAGCTCCTTCTCTTTTTCCGCATAAGCTCCTTCTCTGTTTCCGCATGAGCATAAGTTCCTTCTCTTTTTCCGCATGAGCATAAGCATGAGCTTATGCTTATGCTTATGCTTAAGCATAAGCATAAGCCGCATAAGCTCCTTCTCTATTTCCGCATGAGCATAAGCTCCTTCTCTTTTTCTGCATGAGCATAAGCATGAGCTCATGCTTATGCTCATGCGGAAAAAGAGAAGGAGCTTATGCTCATGCGGAAATAGAGAAGGAGCTTATGCGCAAGCTTATGCGGAAATAGAGAATGAGAGAAGCTTATGCTTCTCTCCTTCTCTTTTTCCGCATAAGCTCCTTCTCTTTTTCCGCATAAGCTCCTTCTCTTTTTCCGCATGAGCTTATGCGTAAGTTTCCGCATAAGCTTATGCGAAAATAGAGAATGAGAGAATCTTATGCTTCTCTCATTCTCTTTTTCCGCATAAGCTCTTTCTCTTTTTCCACATGAGCATAAGCTCCTTCTCTATTTCCACATGAGCATAAGCTCCTTCTCTATTTCCGCATAAGCTCTTTCTCTTTTTAAGCATAAGCATAAGCTCATGCTTATGCTCATGCATGAGCATAAGCTTATGCTTAAGTTTCCGCATAAGCTTATGCGGAAATAGAGAATGAGAGAAGCTTATGCTTCTCTCATTCTCTTTTTCCGCATAAGCTTATGCGGAAATAGAGAATGAGAGAAGCTTATGCTTCTCTCATTCTCTTTTTCCGCATAAGCTCTTTCTCTTTTTCCGCATGAGCATAAGCTCCTTCTCTATTTCCGCATGAGCATAAGCATAAGCTCATGCTTATGCTCATGCATGAGCATGAGCTTATGCGTAAGTTTCCGCATAAGCTTATGCGGAAATAGAGAATGAGAGAAGCTTATGCTTCTCTCATTCTCTTTTTCCGCATAAGCTCCTTCTCTTTTTCCACATGAGCATAAGCTCCTGCTCTATTTCCGCATGAGCATGAGCTTATGCGTAAGTTTCCGCATAAGCTCCTTCTCTTTTTCTGCATAAGCTCCTTCTCTATTTCCGCATGAGCATAAGCTCCTTCTCTTTTTCCGCATGAGCATAAGCATGAGGAAAAAGAGAAGGAGCTTATGCTCATGCGGAAATAGAGAAGGAGCTTATGCGGCTTATGCTTATGCTTAAGCATAAGCATAAGCATAAGCTCATGCTTATGCTCATGCATGAGCATGAGCTTAGGCTTAAGTTTCCGCATAAGCTTATGCAGAAATAGAGAATGAGAGAAGCTTATGCTTCTCTCATTCTCTTTTTCCGCATAAGCTCTTTCTCTTTTTCCGCATGAGCATAAGCTCCTTGTCTATTTCCGCATGAGCATAAGCATGAGCTTATGCTTATGCTTATGCTTAAGCATAAGCATAAGCATAAACTCATGCTTATGCTCATGCATGAGCATGAGCTTATGCGTAAGTTTCCGCATAAATTTATGCATAAGCATAAGCATAAGCATAAACTCATGCTTATGCTCATGCATGAGCATGAGCTTATGCGTAAGTTTCCGCATAAGCTATGCCTATGCCTATGAGAATGCTCATGTTTGTTTTTTGTTTTCTGTTTTCGTGTTTGTGTCTATGTTAGACATGGGATCACGTCGCTCATCCGACGAGTACGGACAGCCTCGCAGGAGGAGAGCTCACGATCTATATGCTCCAGAGGACTTTGATTCCTCTCAGGCGACTACCCCGAGGACTACCCCTATTCCGACTCCTCTCGGTCCTAGCACTGTGACTACTACCCCTGGTCCGACCCCTCTTCCACGTAGCACTGCGACTACCCCTCAGGGGACTCCTTCGCTAGCTGCGCATGGCTTTGTCGGGACTCCCGACGAGTTTGTAGCGCAGATGAGCGATGAGGAGGCAGCGAGATTCTTCTCTCTGCTCTCTCAGAGGACCTCCGCAATTCCTTCCCCTACACCGACGGGTGGACGTACTGCCCAGCCATCCCCTCGCGCCCCTTCGACCGCGGGATCATCACCTGTGCATGCCTCCCGCAAGGGAAGGAAGAGTAGGATGGGCGGCTCATGTTGTGCTGACTCAGGAGATGTAGACGAGTCAGCACACTCATGCTCCTTTAGGTCTCCACTTGGTCCAGAGACACAGTATCAGTCAGGTCCCTTTCCCTCTCCTACTCCCACAGCTACTCCTCGATCCGGAAGCGGTCACGCAGCTTCCACTCCTTCAGACTCTGCTACTGTCAATCCCCCTTACTCATCAGGGGATCTCTCCTATCAAATCACATCTGCCGGAGAGATAATAGAAGACAAAAAGGGCAAAGCAGTGATGGCCGCCATGAGGAGGTTGATGAGTCATCACTTCAAGAGCAGCATAAATATCGATTGGCGGTATCAAGATGCCCAAAAGAAGCAGGCGGTGATCGATGAGTTAAAACAAAGATATCCTAATCCGCCAAATGTGGAGTTGAATAACAATTATATGCTCGAGCGCATGGGTTTGGTCCTAAAGCATCGCAGATCAACCTTGCGTACTTCCATTACAAAGGGGTTGGCTAAACCCAGCTGGGCAGACAAAGCTGATTGGAAGTACTTCAAGAAGCAACATAGGGACCATCCCGAAATGTTCGAGGGTTAGAGGAGGGCTGCGAAGAGACGGCTGGATGTCGTAGGTACTTCGCACTTTGGTACAGGCGGACGGTATGCGTTCGAGGCAACCGTGGTAAGTAGACTTCTTCCCATTTAATGTATTGTTCTATTTGCTTTACTTACATATTACATGCACTTTAGCTAACTCTAACTCTCATAAATTGGATCCACAGCAAGCTGCGATGGGTCGTCTTCCTACGGATGCAGAGACGCGGCGCGCATTTCGGATAGGAACAAAGCCGTGGTTCATTGAGCAAGAGGCAATGGGAGCGACAGTCGATTGGGCTGAGGTGGCTGCTCGCACGGTATAAGTTTACTCCTACTTGTAATCTCACTTTTTAATTTAAGTTCCAATCTAATTTTTGATTTATATGGTTCACTCTTAGGGTCAAAGCTCAAGCGTCCCATCATCAGAGACGAGCGATCAATAGGGGCAAGGATCGAACGCAGGTGCCGACGAGGGAGAAGACGCAGGTGTCGGGGACGACGGAGAAGATGCAGGTGTCGAGGACCAAGGAACAGGCCAACAAGACGATTCAGATTCGGATTCGGATGAGTAGTGGTAGTAGCATTTTGTATCGCCCTTTCATAGGGTAATTTTGTTAACAACACAGTTGTATATGTATATGCATTTCTTCCTCATCGTTCACAAGAACAATTTTGTATCACCCTGCAAGCAAGGGAAATTTTGTTATAAAAAACTTTCTTTTGTAATTACAAAAAAAAAAAAAGGATTAGTGGGGCTAAACAGGGCCAAAAGGAAGCCCTGTTTAGCCCCACTAACCCTTTTTTTTTACTTTTCTTAATCGTCGCTATATAGCGACATTTACCAGTGTCGCTATATAGCGATGATTAACAGTGTCGCTATATAGCGACGTTTGTCATCGTCGCTATATAGCGACGATTAACAGCGTCGCTATATAGCGACGGTTTATAGCGACGCTCCTTTTCCGACGATTTTAACGACTTTTATAGCGACCTTTGCGCCCGTGAAAAAAAAAAAATTTAATGTAAAAAGCGTCGGTATTTCCGTCGGAAAATGGCCTATGCCTTGTAGTGAAGATCCAGTTGGAGTAGACTAATCAGCTGGTTCTTCTTTGACTGGGTAGAGTGGAGGGAGGAGGTGAACCTGCATGTCTAGCATTGCACTTAAACATCTGCCTCCTCTTGAGTGTGTTCAAACAATTCTGCTTGCAATTGAGTAATCTGATCATTGTAATTATGAAATTCCTGATCCAAGAGAAACTTTGCCTAGGGCACAATAGAGAATGTTTAGTTAGTGAGCATAAAGCAATCATAACATTTACTAAAGAGGTGGTCAGCATGCATGAGCTCATCATTGAATTGAAAAGCATTCCTGGAAATCCAAATAAACCATAAAGCATGGGCTCTTATAAGTGACCATTTGGAATAAGGTGTTTTGAGAGCATCCCCCAATAGTACAGCCTTCCAGTTTATAGGCTCCCCAGTTCTGATTTGCACATGTTTCCATACCTTCCTTGCTCTAGGGTATGCAATGAAGAGGTGAAAAATATCTTCTCTGTTTATCACACAGCATTTGCATGTACCATCTCCCTTGCCAATGTTGAGGCTTCTACTATTGGTCTAGACTGCCTTATGCAAAGTTAGCCATAGTAGGGTAGACATCTTCTCAGGGATTTCTCTATTCCATATCAGCTCAAATCTGAGTGCCCATTTTTTGGCATTATCAGAACAGTACCACCTTTTGTTTAACTTAACTACAACCTCCTCTATGCCTTTAGAGGGTGTGGGTATAGGTAAGAGAGATGAGCTGCCAACCCACCCAAACTCTCTGGTGTAGTCAAGTACTCTACCTCCCTTCCAAGAAATATCTCCCTCCCACAAATGTTGTCTTCCCATGATCAGATCTTGATATACATTTTGAAGTCTGAAATCTCTCCTTATCTCAAGCCAATTTTTCCATCTAATATTATTCTTGTCTCAAAGATCACCCTAGCAAGAGACTCCCTTCTTTACCAGATGCCGAGCACTTAAAAATTCATTATCACTCAACTACTGGCTTGGAAAGGAAGTAGATACCCGTATGCAATCTAGAGTCGTGTAACTTCCTTTCCCAGTGAGTGTGATGAAACATTTGATGTGTTCAAAGGCTCCCCACAGGGATTTCCATAGTTGGCTCCCTTTGGTAGAGCAAGTCTCTAGGTTTCCAATAGCTACCAAACAAGGTAGTCCTTCCATCTAGGGGCTCTGAGTGGTTTGACATGCTTAAAGTTCCTGAGCATAAGCTTAGCTAAGTCCCTACCAGAGTTGGTAATTGCTTTAATTATCCAAGCGGTAGCTATCTTGTAGGTAGCCAATTGGATATTTATAACACCCACCCTCCTTCTTTTCTTGGCCTAACTACAAAAATTCCATTTAACTTTAGCAATCCTTCTTCTGGTGTCATTTCCACCCCATAGGAAGAATCTACATATCCTTCTGAATTTTTCTAGTCCTGTTTTGGATGGGCACCAGTAGGAGAGATAGAAAATAGATATTGGGTAGATACAATGGTTTAGGACGACCCTCTTCCCTGCGAAGTTTGCCTGCAGCCCCCTGATATTATTAAGCTTCTTTTTGAATTTCTCAAGGAACCAATCCCATCTATCCTTCATCTTGACATTGAAACCCATAGGGATACTTAGCAGCCTGAATATCACTTGTTCTTTAATAAGCCACCCCAAAGCATCAGCAGCAATTGTAAATAGGAGAGGGACAAGAGGGCATCCTTGTCTGATGGATCTTTTTAACATAAAACTCTAAGACATCTCCCTATTAATACAAACCTTTGCAGAAGCATTGGAAAGTAGCAAGGCTACATAGGAGATAAAGTTCTTCCCCAAACCCAAGCTTTTGAGGGACTGCAGAAGAAAGTCCCAATTAATTCTATCATAGTCCTTATCAAAATCTCTTTTAATAAGACATATCTCCTGCTTGGTTTCTTCAGCATGTGTGCACCCTTTCTAGAGATTGATAATTTCCTCCAACAAGTGCCTACTCTTGATGAAGCCTTTTTGTTCTTCCAGGATCCACTTGTCCATTTTGTGCCTAAGTCTCAAAGCCATTGCTTTAGCATATATCTTGTAAGAGGAGTTCAGCATAGTTAGGGGTCTCCAGTTTTTTAGCACTGTTCTATCCCCTTCCTTTGGAATAAGTTTAATGACACACCCATTTAAATGCTCTGGGAGTAGCCCCATTTGGATACTCTCATTCTAGACAACCAATAGAGAAGGGCCAATAGTGTCCCAAAAGACTTTGTAAAATTTAGCTAGAAGTCCATCCTCTCCAGGGGTTTTTCCATCAGCCAGTGCAAAAACAGCCTCTTTGAGCTCTTTAAGGGATAACTCTGCTTCCAATTGATTTCTATCTAGATTATAAACAGAGGGTTGTCTGGCTGCATGACTTAGTCTTGCCTCTAAAACATTATGGTCTGTTAAATCCACTATGCTTAATAGGTTTCTAAAATGGCTGACTATTATCTCTATATGTTCTATTTCTGAATGGGCCAAATCTCCATCTTCTTTTTGTAGCAAATGTACTTCCTCCTGTTTCCTCTTTTTTATGATGCTCCTGAAGCTTTCTTTGAGTGGCCTATCTATCTTACTTGCCCACCACTCTCTGAAGTAGATGTTGGCATTGTGAAGTTTGATCTGTTCTTGTATTCTGACTTCCTTCCTTTTGAGCAAGTATAATTGTTGAGCATTGGTGTCATTGCTTCTAGCTTTTTGTTCTAGATCCTCAATGTCTTTCTTAAGTTTATCCATCCTTTTGGCTCTAATGGGTGCTCTGTTCTTTCTGGTTTCCTTGAGTATTGATTGTACCTTTTCAATAGCATCCTTCCATCCCTGTGCCTTAGAATCAGCTGCCGCTGCAAAAGAGGAGCACCAACCCTCTATTATTTGTTTTTGTACTATCTGTAGTTTGAAGAGGGATGGGTTAGCCTTAAACCAAGAGGTACCTTTCTGACCATTCGTAGGTCTCTAGAAGCTAAGTGGTAGACATTGGGACTTCGAGTATTTTCACTTGGAGCAACAGACAGGTAGGGGACTTAAGAAGAGAAGCCAAACTAGATAGAGTTTACTTGGCTCAATCACTGATTGATCAAGCTCTAGATCTCAAGCAAGTCACCTTTTCCTCTCACTCTTTTTAATCATAAACCAAGCTCTCTTTCCATAGGTGAATGGAAGCCACAATTGTCATGGGCTTTTACTCCAATAAAAGATAGGTATGTCAAAAGTGGGATTGCAAGAATGAAACCCCAATGTGATACATGCATTCTTTGAAGGATGATTGTATTGCTAGTGGAAGACTAAGTGATCTAAAGTCACCCAATTGAGAAAGGGTGTTATAGGTACTTAGAATGTCTTTGGATCCTTTTATATTCATGCCATAAACACGTCTAAACAATATCCACTCAATATCCATTGGTCATATATTAATACATTTTCTTTGCAACAGTATAGAATCAAAGAAGGTTAGGAGTGCCATCAATATGCATTCAATTTCTTCCATATACCTAAGTGTGTTTGAAGATCTTGAGGATATTTTAGATGGATAGTAGATTACAAAGTCATAATTATTGAGGCAATGAGTACTTAGGTCATTAAAGCAATATGTTGGACTCAAAAAGCATTTCCAACATGCATTTTAAATGCTCAACTTTTCCATTGGCATGCGCAAGAACTATGCATGGTCTATGGATGTTCTTCTTAGAGCATTCATGGCTTATGAGGCAAAAGGCATGGCTAGAAAGCAACATGGTAGAAGGTTGGCTAGTGCAAGAATCAATGTTTTATGTCATAGAGTTTTTGGTCCAATGGAACCCCTCAGTATCTCCACTTTAAGATAATAGGTATTTTCCAAGAGTTGAAGAAAACACGGCACAAGGAAAAGACAAGTGAAGAGAGATTAGTGTTGCATTGGAGTTAAAGTAAAATTTTTTTGTCTCTATAACTATGAGGGATTTGAGAAATGGATTGAAAGGTACAAAGTGCCAAAAAGAAAATGAGAGGAAGATAGAAGAGATTTTAGAAGAAGCGATAGAGGAATAAAGCATTTAGAAGATTTATGTCTATTGCCAAGAAAATGCAAAATCGAATGGCAATAAGATGCAATCATAGAGGCCTTTTAGAAGGAGAGATAGGGAGTAATAAGGAACAAAAAAGTTCCCAAGCATTATGATCTTCACGTAAGTAGAAATCTCCTCTAGTTTTACTTCTCATATGAGAAAAGGATTTTTTTTTTTTGAAATACTAATTTTTAAAAAAATAAAATGTTTAGTATATTTCATTCAATACAATGTGGTCACATGGGCATCACTTTCACATAGAGAACGTGATGTGAAGCATAACACATTTGATCATGAAGCCATAGAAACATTCTACCAATAAAGTTGAGCTACTACAAGGGATACCGAAACAGTATAATGTGAGCTACATTATGTTCAAATCATAGCTCAAGTCATTGTGAGAAAGGATTCAAATATTTTTTTTTGCCATTAACTCAACCAAAATTTCGGATGACCTACATTTGTGCTACCCATCATTGTAAATAGGTACCTAACTTTTATGCTAATATTCTTATTTTATAGTTCAGATTATAGATATTGCAAGGATTGTTAATGCACCTAATTGTGATTGTTGATGCATAGATATCCAATTGTTGATGCTGCTAATACATTACTCTCAAGTTATTTTCAACCGAATGACTTGGACTCACACTAGTAGTATGTGATTCAAGATGCACCAAGGAAGTGACGTCTTTAAAGATAAGAATGTTGAGGAAGAGATGAAAATTTTCATGATAGATGACATGCATGCAAGCATTTCCAATGCTCCTCCCTCACCTCGTGAGATTTCAACTATACAACTTCCAGAAGATAATGATAGTTTAAGCTCTTTTGGATCATTACTCACACCCCTAGATGTGGGGTATCAAGTCTTTGATGTAGAGGACATATAGAAGACTTAGCACAAGAAGATGAACATGATGATATCGATAGGATAATGTAGAATATTCATCTAAAGATTCAGACAATGACTACGAAACACAAATTAATATGCTATACTTGTCTTGTATACTATTCAAATTTTATATTATAGTTTAAATCTAGCTTCTTGTATATTGAAGGATAGTACACATTAGGGGAGAATTGGGGTCTCAAAAGGGCCTCATAAGGAATGGATTAGGGAATGCTTAGTGGGCTAATGCAAGGGGCTTGGAGGGTCCCAAGGAGGCCTAACCAGCCCAACCTAGGTGGGTTAAGCCCACATTTGAGCCCACCTCTCCCCCCATCAATGAGGTGAGGGGGCCACTTTTTGAAATTTGAATTTCAAATTTCGAATCTCCCTCCCTCCCTCCCTCCCTCTCTCTCTCTCCCTCCCTCCCTCCCTCTCTCTCCCTCCCTCCCTCCCTCTCTCTCCCTCCCTCCCTCCCTCCCTCCCTCCTCCTCGTCCCTCTCCCTCTCCCTCTCCCTCCCTCCCCCTCCCCCTCCCTCCTCCTCCCCCGTCCTCTGTCTTGCTCCTCCTCCTCCCTCCTCCCTCTCCCCTCCTCCTCCTTCTGGCTCCTCCTCCCTCCTTCCTCTCCCCTCCTTCTCCAACCACCCAGGATCCCTCTCCTCTGCTCCTCCCTCCTGCAGAATCTCTCCCCTCCTCCCTCCTGTAGCATCTCTCCCCTCCTCCTCCCTTCTACAGCAGCTCCTTCCCTCCCTTCTACACCTGTCGCCCTACTCTTCTCCTCCTCTTCCTCTTGCCCTCATGTGCTTCTCCTCCTCCCTCTTCCTTGCTACTCTCTCCCTTTCACTGCTCCATCTTTGCTAGCTCTCCCCTACATTTTAGCCTGCATCACTAATACCTCTCTTTGAGTACTCATGGCACCATTCGAGCCCAACAAGTACCATGTGAACCTACAACTAGAGACAGAATATGCAAGCACACACTCTTTGGGATATAGTGGAACTCCTCAAAGTGTGCTCCACAGTCTTTGATCGCAAGGGAAGAAGCATCTTGACCTTTGGGTGGATGGAAACTTGTATCCTTTAGACCCTACCACCCAAAAGAGTCCTCCTTTTCATACAGTGCATGATGTTGTTTGGTTTGTTGGCAAGGGACATGCTGGATTGCTCGGTTATTGCAATCGATTGAACCATTCTCAAACATTGGCTATGCAAGCAAGCGAGGTGTAGAGAGCCCAAGCAGAAGAACTTGCACATTTGGGAAATATTACTATTGTGGCAATGCATAATAGTATGCAGGATCTCCAAGTGCAAAACAAAGAACTCATTGACAAAGCACATGCACTGGACTTGGAGCGACATGAATTGGAAGAATCAATCTAGAAGCTTGCTGAAAGCAAAAAAGATTTGGAAAGGTCTATCTATGGCCAAGTTCAATGTGCAGTGGAGAAGGAACGAGAGAAGTCGATAGAACGAGTACATAAGTTGAAGGGAATGCCTTTGGGACTGAAGGAGAGGAAAAGACAATTGCAATCTATGGATGCATTGTCAACCAATAATGGTGCCCAAAAGAGGAGAATACAGGCTGCAAGGTTAGTTTCCCAAATTTTTAGTGAAATTTCTTACCCCAAAATATTTATGGTGTTACATTCTTTCCACTAAGACTCATTTGTACTCTACTTTAGGAATTTCATGGAGGATGTGATGGGAACAATGGAAATGGATGATAGTGATCCTTCATATGTTCTAAGAAGTTTAATAAAGCCAAGTGAGGTCATGGAAGTGTTGAAGGACCCTAGACAAAAAGGGCTACGTAAACAAGTTGCTAGAGAGGTAATGAAGGATTTCAAGGGCCTCGTCCAAGCAAAGGAGGTGCTTGGAGCTTGTGATGCTACTAGTGTAAGTCGTGAAGCTTACAAGTCTATTTTTAAAATTTTCAAGTCTGCTATGGAGGAAAAGTATAAGATATCTACAATGCCATTGTCAACACCGTGGTCTGTAAGGCTTGCATGTCAAGAAACAAACCAATGTGCTAGAGAAAAGCTTGGAGGATACCATTGTGTAAGTGGCACAATGACTTGGAAGAGTAAAAAGAAATCTGGCATTTAAACGTTTGAGATGAATGCTTTCAATAATGTTTATGTGGATGTAGAGAATTTGCAGAGAGCCATGGTCAAATTCTATGGGATCAAAGAAGAAGGTAAGATAAATTCCCTCTTCACATGCAACTTTATTTCTTATGATTTCTATATCCTTACTGAATTTCTCTTTCATTGTACAGATAGCAAGCTAGTATTTGTTACAAAAATGGATGAAGCTCAGTTGGTAAAAGAGCACAAGCTAGAGAGGGTGAGCATTTGTATTATGAATGACACCTTTCGTTTTGCTCAAGGGGATGAGGAAGTTGAGTAGGGTTTCTCAGTCCAATCTAAGAAGGACATATGGTGGCTTGCAGCCTTTGAGACCCCAAAGGAGTGCCACGAGACATTGAAGTGGGTTTTGGAGAGAACCGGCATCCCGTCGATTATTCAAAGATGAGGCAGGGCAAACATTAACTGTGGATGGGCATGGAACGTTTCAAGTTGAATGGCATCTAGCTAGTGATTTGAAGACCCTCAAGTGCTTGTATGGTTGTGATATAGATGCAGATGCAAAATGGACATCCTTGCCCACTCTCACAAGATGCAAAAGGAAAAATGGCATCATTTCTTGCAACCAAAGTGCAGCCCCTGATCGTCACAAAAAGGATCCTAAGTGGGACCCCATTCTACCAATTCCATTAGAGCAGGTACATGTGTGTACTTTGCATGCTGAACTGCGTATACTTGATAAGTTACTCTATCTCCATCTAGCTTATGCTTGGAATTTGAGGCCACAGCAAGTATCTACACAATGCATTGCAAAAGCTGAAGAACTACTCTCACTAATGGGACTTCATGGAGGCAATGTGAAGCTTAAGCAGGACAAGAAACAATCAGGAAAGACATAAAATCTTCCTGCCAAAGTGTCCATGGGTGGAGGAAAGGCAAGGAGGTTCTTGTCCAACCACAATGCTGATTAAAAAAAACGTAATTTGCAAGTTAATACAAGCTAGCAATTGCGAGCTACACAACTGGCTAGACTTTCAATGATTTGTTATCAGCTGGCAAAAGCGAGCCACAATTGGACAAATTCCTCTTTTTTTAGTAAATAACTATAAACTATAATATATTATCTAGTATTTTACATTCATGTGCGAGTAGTTACAAGGTGGCATATGCAAAACCCCCAGTGGCACATGTGACATAGATATTTTGTATCCACATGCAAGTAGTTACAAATCGGCATTATACACAGACTCCCCACTGACACATACACTACAAGGCATAGGCCCTTTTTCGAAAAAATACCCATGTTTTTTACACTATTTTTTTTTTGATGGGCGCAAAGGTCATTATTTACGTCGCTATAAGCATCAAAAAAGAACGGTCACTATATAAGCGTCGCTATATAGCAACGCTATCAAATGTCGCTATATAGCAACAATGGTAAATGTCACTATATAGCAACACTAGTAAACGTTGCTATATAGCGACGATTAACAGAACTTAAAAAAAACATTAGTGGGGTAAAATAGGGCCATAGCAAGCCCTATTTTGCCCCACTAATGTTTTTTTTTAGTAATTATAAAAAAAAGTTTTTAATTACAAAATTTCCCTTGTGGAAAGGGTCAAATGAACCGATCGAGCGACAAAACCATATACATGTCGAAGATATACAACATTGTTTGTTACAAAATTACCCTTTCAAAAAGGGTGATACAAAATCGCTCAAATGAGCCGATATACAAAAGGATTTACATCGTGAAGTATATGCAAACTACTACTACTACTACTACTACTGCTGCTGCTGCTTATTCGAATTGTCGTCGTCCTCCTTGTCCTCGTCCTGTTGGCCTGATCCTTGGCCCTCGTGAGTTGCGCATGATCCTTGGCTCTCGTGAGCTACGCCTAATCCCTGGCCCTCATCACCGCTCACGTCTACTGATGGGACACTCGAGCTTTGATTCTAAGAGTGAAAACATAAATTGGAAATTAGATTGGAACTTAAAGAATAAAACAGTTTAAAAAGTGAGATTACAAGTAGGAGTAGACTTATACCATGTGAGCAGCCACCTCAGCCCAATCGACCATCACTCGCTTTGCCTCTTGCTCAATAAACCACGACTTTATTTCTATGCGAAACACGCATCTCGTCTCTATGTCTGTAGGAAGGCGACCAATCGAAGCTTCCTGTGGACCCAATTTATGAGGGTTAGATAAAGTGCATGCAATATGTAGTAAAACAAATAGAACAATACATTAAATGAGAAGAAGTAGACTTACCAGGGTTGCCTCGAACGCCAACCGTCCGCCTGTACCAAAGTGGGAAGTACCTACGGCGTCCAGTCATCTCCTCGCGGCCCTCCTCTAATCCTCAAACATTTTGGGATGGTCCCTGTACTGCTTCTTGAAAAACTTCCAATTAGCTTTATCTACCCAGCTGGGTATAGCCCTCCCCTTTGTGACGGAAGTACACAAGGTTGATCTACGATGCTTCAAGACCAAGCCCATGTGCTCTCGCATGTAATTCTCATTGAACTCCCAATTTGGGGGGTTAGGGTATTTTGCTTTCAATTCATCGATGACCGTCTGCTTCTTTTGGTCATCTTGATACCGCCAATTAGTAGCTATGCCGCTCCTGAAGTGGTGGCTCATTAACCGCCTCATGGTGGCCATCACTACTATGTCCTTTTTATCTTCTATTATCTCTCTAGAAGCCATGATTTGATAGGACAGGTCCTCGACCGGGTAAGGAGGACTCATGGTAGTGGCAGAGTCAGAGCGAGTGGTGTTTGTGTGAGCGCTTCCGGAGCGAGGAGTAGCAGTGGGAGTAGGAGAGGGAAAGGGACTTGACTAGTACTGGGTCTCAGGACCAAGTGGAGACCTATAGGGATGTGAGTGTGCTGACTCGTCTATATCTCCCAAGTCAGCACAACATAAGCGACCCCTCCTGCTCTTCCTTCCCTTATGATGGGCACACCCAGGTGATGACCCCTTAGTCGAAGGGGCTAGAGGGGACAGCTCGGTAGTAGGTCCAACCATCAGTGTAGGAGAGGGAATTGCTGAGGCTCTCTGGGATAGCAAAAAGAAGAATCTTGCTGCCTCCTCATCGGTCATCTGTGCCACGAACTTGTCAGGACTCCTGACAAAGCCATGGGCTGCTAGCAAAGAAGTTCCCCTAGGGGTAGTCGCAATGCTACATCCGAGAGGAGTCAGGCCAGGGGTAGTTGCAGGGGTAGGCCCCTGATTTGTCACCTAAGGGTAATCAAAGTCCTCTGGAGAATAGAGATCATGATGTCTCCTCCTACGAGGGTTTTCGTACTCGTCGAACATGCGACATGATCCCATGTCTAACGTAAACACAAACACAAAAACAAAAAACAAAAAACAAGAGAATACATTGAGAAAGCATATGAAAATACATTGACAAAGCATAAGAGAATACATTGAGAAAGCATATGCTTATGCTTATGCATAAGCATATGAGCATATGCTCATGCATAAGCATAAGCATAAGCATAAGCATAGGCATAGGCATAGGCATATGCTTATGAAAAGAAGAGAAAAAGAGAGGGAAAAAGAAGAGAAGAAAAGGAGAAGGAGAAGGAGAAGGAGAAAGAGAAGGAGACATATGCTCATGCATAAGCATAAGCATAAGAGAAGGAAGAGGGAAAATTATGCCTACAAACAAGGATAAAGCATAAGCCTACAAATAAGGAGAAAGAGGAGGAAGAGAAATACCAAAAAGAGAAGAGGTGAGTCTTCTTTCTTTCACAAAATCTCGTTTTTTGTCCTTAACCTCTGAAAATCAAGCATGAAAACTAGCACATAGCCTTAAAAATACAAGGAGAAACATGCTTCAACACTTGCAAAACAAAATCTCACAAAAAACGAATCTACATTGCTTAAAGAGACTCACCTTCTTGAAAAACTTCTTTTCACACAAGCAAAGAGGGAGAAGGGTGGAGAGGGAGCACAAGTGTTAGGAGAGGAGCTAGGTAGGGGTGAGGAGTGGAGAATAGAGAGGAGGAAAGCAAGGCTGTCGAATATAAGGTGGGAGGATAGATTTTTGCTTTTCTCGCAATAGAGACACTAAAGAAAGCGTCGCGCGGGGTTTCAGGTTTAAGCCCCCAGCATCGATGCTATATAGCGACGCTGGTCAGTTGCTATATAGTGACGCTTATATCTAAAAAGCATCACTATATAGCGATGGAATAGAGCAAAGCGTCGCTATATAGCGACGGTTCAGGACACTTATTGTGAGAAGAGAGAAAAGGAGCTCATGGGTGGCTATTTTTTGGATCTTAATAGATTTCCTTGCAGCTCAAGTTGTGATTTTAGAAGTGTGCAGATGGAAGGGATGAGTGGAAGATGATGCGCCAATGCCTGGGAGCATAGAGTGGCTTATAGAGAGGTTGTATTGTCATTGCACTCATTGCAAGTGAGAAGTACGACATCAACATCGTATTATTGTTCCACTTGTGGATGTATGGGGAGGATCCTGCACTAGTACCCAACATTGTTGTTGCATGTGGTGATGGATCATCGGTAAGTTAATGCTATTTGAGTTCGTGGTTAATATTGGATACCATTATGACACGAAACCTTGAGACAAGATCTTATATTTACATGAAATATTAAATCAATATGAGGAGGGTGACGAGGGTGCGCATATACCTTCACACTTTGACAAATGGTGGACATTATGGATTCTATTTTTAGGGGCACTACATCACATGTACACGTGATGTCAGAGTCTGAGGTCACAATGCGAGAGTTGCAATCAACACAGTTGTACGAGGGTGTTAGGATGTCTAAACTATGGGCTTGTCTCTCAATCTTGAATCTGCAAGCAAAGTATGGGTGGTCGGATACAAGTGTCTCGGCCTTAATGAGGTAAGCTCCTGTATTAATTTGACTCATTATTTGGATATTGTTTGTTTTGAGAATCATCATGTATGTTTGAGAATCATCATTATTCGAAGCCTTTGTATCCCCACTTTTTCTCTTTTCACTTTCTCTCTTTTTCGCTCTTATCTCCTCTCTTTTTCTCTCTTATCTCCTCTCTTATCTCCTTTTTCTCCTTTCTTTTCTCCTCTCTTTCCTCCTCTCTTTTCCTCTCTTTTCTTCTCTCTTTTCTCCCATGTGAAGCTTCAATAGCCTACTATTGAGCAAACAGATACAGTCTAATTCAAAGAATGCAGGAGTCTGTATATGTTTGCTCAATGGCAGGTTGTAGGATTCTAAGCTTGCTCAATGTCTTACAGGTATTCTAAGCTACAGGATTAGTGTACCGAATCATCATTATTTGAAGCCTATGTATGTTTGAATTGTGATAGGTTGCTCCAGAAGATGTTGCCTACACCAAATACCATGCCCGCATCAAGAGATGAAGCGAAGAAGATGCTAACAATGGTGGGTATGGATTATGATACCATCGATGCTCAAAATATTCTGTCACTGCAAAAAACACAGCTTCTGTCTCACAAGGGCAAATCTGCAAAACTGACGAAAGTGGTATTTGACCACACAGTCACTTCCTAGTGATGATTTTGCATGAACAGGCAAAGAGGATGATTCTGTAACTCCCAATATCTCTATGCATAGGCATACGATGCAATTTCTACGGCAACTTTTCACCGACCTGCAGAGCAACGGTCGCACAAAAAAAACAAGGCCTTTTTCTGAGTGCTTGCGGAGAACTTTCGCCTCCAAAACGGACCTCGAAATGGCCTCGAATCAGAAATATATTGCCCTCTCGCCACACCGCGAAGGGCATCTCAATCTGAGACAATGCACTCTTGCACTTTTGGCCTGTGCTACCTGCAAAGATTTGCTCCCAAACTCGAAAAGGTCCTTACCACGAACCACGCTCTGATACCATGTGAAGATAGTGGGAGAGAAGGAAGGAGTCTCACTTGCAGCTTTCTCACATACACAATGGGGGAATACACACAAAGGTGGAGGCTGAAAACAGTTTTCCTCTTCTTAGTTGTGAAAGCCAAAAGAACTCTAGTACAAAGAAATAGAAGAACCCTATATGTGGGTCTCAAACCAAATTTAGCTAACTAAGGTGGCATACTAACTGAGCCACGAACTAGAGTACATAAGGATAGCTATCATCTAGCTATTATTCATTGGCGGTGTACCAACCGCATCTGCAGCTAACAAGTCGGTGACATAAATGCACAATGGTCACCCTGGAAATCATGAGTGGAGCTCGATATCTCAACAATCCATGGGATCTCGTCCTTCTCCCCACTCACATGTCACTTGATTGGCTACAACTGGCTCTACATAAAGTCGAATGCAATGGAGAGACAATAAACGAGCGTGAACGAGAGTTATCATCTAGATGTATGATGCATGTAAGTTTCTTACCTCTTGACGTAATTAATTAATTATTTGTGGTAATATACGCTATAAATAGATGCATCTTCATTGTTTTAATGATGCTCTTTTACAGTACAAAAATTAGAGTGCATTATGGTCATATGGACGACATTTTCACGTGGAACGCATCGATTCAAAGAGAGTCATGTATCATTGTGGAGTCATGGCTAACTTCACACAAGATAGCCGAGCAAGTGCTTCAGATACCAATCTTCTCTCCTCACACTTGGATTATTGTGGAACCATATGCAAAATCTATGAAGTTGATTTCAGATGATTTAGTATTTTCATTCCTGATGTAAAATGGTTTAGAACTATTTACAATGGTCCCCATGCGACAGTGAGAAAAGACAGTAGCAGTTCTTTGTAAAGAATGAGGGAGAGAGATAGGAGACTCAAGTGTAGCTTTCTTCACAACACACAAAAGAGAGAGAGGACACAAGGTTGGAGGGTGAAGCCTTTCTTCACTTTTGCACACAACAACAATACAATAGAAGAGGGAAATACCCTATATGTCAAAACCTAGAATACGTGGTTCATATGTGAACCCAAACCAAAAACATACGTGGTAGTCTAACTACACCACGAGTACAATTATCATAGGCGGTGACATAAATGATAGTCATCCAGGAGATATATCGGGGGTAGAGCTTGATATCTCAACACTCCCCCTCAAGCTCAAATCCATCTCACATACACCAAGCAAGCTCCTAAATCTGCGAAGCTTCTCGGTACCCAATGCCTTCGTAAAAATATCAGCCACCTGCTCCTCAGTGCTGACATAGACAAGATCAATCTCACCAGCTAGAACCTTCTCTCTCACAAAGTGATAATGCACCTCAATGTGCTTCGTTCTAGCATGATAAACTGGGTTATTAGCAAGCATGATGCTGCTAATGTTGTCACAATGAATGACAACTGCTGCATGAATTGACTGTCCCATATCTGCAAGTAGCTTCCGTAACCAAGCTACCTCACATGCAGCCATTGCTGCACCCCTGTACTCAGCCTCTGTGCTCGACAAGGCAACTGTTGGCTACTTCTTGCTGCTCCAACTGATGGCACCACTCCCAAGGGAAAACATAAAACCACTAGTAGATCTCCTGTCTGAGACACTACCAGCCCAGTCAGCATTTGTGTATCCATGTACCTGTAATGCACACCCAGCTTCATAAAATAGTCCATAATGCAATGTGGACTTCACATACCGCAGTATGCGCCTAGCCGCATCCAAATGTGGCTTCCTCGGTGCCTGCATAAACTGACTCACCAGCCCCACAGCATAGCTCAAATCTGGTCTGGTTATAGTCATGTAAATCAAGCTACCTACTATGCGCCTGTACATAGTAATATCTTCAAGAAGCTCACCTGACTCTGCATTGAGCTTCACATTCTGCTCCAATGGAACAGAGATAGGCTTACAACCTGTCATCCCATATTTGGACAGCATGTCCAAACCGTATTGCCTTTGCAATAGCCATATCCCACTCGGGGATCTAATAACCTCAATGCCCAAGAAGTAACGCAGCTCTCCCAAATCCTTCATCTCAAATTTCTGCTTCAACGGCAGCTTCACTTCATTAATGTCTGCATCACTATCACCTGTAATAATCAAGTCATCAACATAGATGACTACAAGCACAATCCCTCTGTTTGTCCTTTTCACATAAAGTGAAAAATCTGAATTGGAAATCTGAAATCCAATAGTGACAAGATATTGCCCTATCTTGTCTGACCATGCCCTCGGCGCCTGTTTTAAGCCATACAAGGCTTTGCGCAACCTGCATACAAAATCGGGGTGTGCATTATCCTCATAACCTTCTAGCTGCATCATATAAACCTCTTCCTGCAAGTCACCATGCAAGAAGGCATTTTTCACATCCATCTGATGCAAAGACCATCCCTTTGCAGCAGCCATAGCAATTACTGCTCTCACGGTTGCCATCCTTGCAACTGGGCTGAAAGTTTCCTCATAGTCAATTCCATATGTCTGTGCAAAACCTTTGGCAACCAATCTTGCCTTGTACCTGCTAACAGACCCATCAGCATTGTGCTTTACTTTGTAAACCCACTTGCAGCCAATAGCCTTCTTATCATGAGGCAAAGGCATCAAATCCCAAGTGTGGTTTGCATCCAAGGCAGCCATCTCTTCATCCATAGCTGCTTCCCAATTTTTATGCCCTGCTGCATCCTCAAAACATGTGGGCTCTGGCTCCTCTAGAACCTTGACCATATAAGCATAGTGATGTGCTGTATACCCATCATATCTCAGCCTATCAACTGGATACTTAATACGAGTGGACCTCCGTACAACTGGATCAGTTGCAGGAGTCTTTAAATCATGCCTGCTTTTCCTTGCACCAGGTGTAACAACAGAAGGAATCCCAAGTTCCTCATCAAGGCTCATTTCAGAGCCACTTGACTCTCCATCAACATGAGAGCTACCAGCAGACACATCAAACACTGGAGCATGGTCCACTTTTTCTTTTCCCTTATGTGATACCTACACAACACTATCAGGACTGCCATGTGACGATTCACTAGATCTCAATCTCCCTGTCCATGCATTAGATCCACTAGTAGAGGACTCTCTGGGTCCACTCAAGGCTTGAGATTGCTGCTCTGCATTTATTGCAGCATTCCCATTTCCTGCATCTACATCTCCTACCATAACAGTTGGTGCATACCAGCTGCTCATTTCATCAAAAACAACATCTCTACTCACTTGCATTTTGCGGGTGGAAGGGTTGTAATAGCGATACCCTTTCTGGTGCAGAGCATATCCGATAAAGATGCATTTTTCTGCCTTTGGATCCAGCTTTGTTCTCTTCTCATCAGGAACATGAACATAAGCTATGCAACCAAATACCTTCAAGTGAGAAATATCTGGTTTTTGGCCTGTATACATTTCTTCAGGCGTCATGCCATGGACAGCTGCAGTGGAGGTTCTGTTCATAATATAAACAGCAGTTGCTACTGCTTCAGCCCAAAAATAATCAGGCATGTTTTTCTCATTTAGGATCGCCCGTCCTACTTCTGCAATATGCCTGTTCTTCCTTTCTGCAACCCCATTCTGCTGAGGGGTAGACCTGCATGAGTACTTCCTTTGAATTCCCTGTTCTTTCATATATTCACAAAATTCTTCTGAAAAGTACTCTCCCCCTCCATCAGATCTTAGCACTTTAATATGCACACCTTTCTCTTTTTCAACCATGGCCTTAAAAGCCTTGAAATGGCTGAACACTTCACTTTTGTGCTTCATAAAATAAATCCACACCTTCCTAGTGTAGTCATCAATAAACGTCACATAATAATGGCATCCACCAATAGAAGCAGCTTTGGTTGTCCAAACATCTGAATGGATCACTTCCAAAGGTCTTCTGCTCACCTTAGCATTTTTGGGAAATGCATGTCTGGCCTGCTTACCCATTTGGCATGCTTCACATACCTTTTGCATTCCCTCAACTCTGAATTTAGGCAAACCTGCAACAATGTTTTTCATTTGCATAGATTTCAGCCTTTGTATATTCACGTGCCCAATGCGCTTGTGCCATATCTCAATATCTGCAATGACACCTCTCCCATGCGCAAACATAGCGGCTTTCACCTCAGGCATATCAACATCCAAGGTGAACATTCTGCCATTTTTATTGCCTTTTGCAACCAAGCGGCACTTATTTTTCAAGTCCTCAACAAAGCATCCATCAGGATTAAATCTAACCTGCAGACCTTGCTCAACCATCTGGCCAACTGAAACCGGGTTCTTAGTGATTTTTGGAATATGAAGTACATCTGCCAAGTACTTCGTTTTGCCATCCTGCATAGCCAATGGCACTTTACCAACCTGCGTAATTGGGTGCGCAGTATCATCACCTGTTTCAACATAACCTGGCTTATCCAAATTTCTAACATCATGAAACCACTCACCATGACTGGTCATGTGGTTAGAGGCACCTGAATCAACATACCAAACATCATTGCAAGCTGCAGCATCTCCTGACATGGAGTTAACCATATGCTGCATCACAAAAAGGTGCTCATTTCTGTCGTCACCATGCCCACTTGATGATGCATAGTTGCTTTGCTGCAACTTCCCACTTTTGATGTCAGTCTGCTTTTTATAGCATGTATTCTCCTTGTGTCCAGGCTTTCCACAATAATAGCATTCTGTGCTGCTATATTTACTTGCTGGTTCCTTTGCCATGAACCACAGCCTCTTTGGCTCCCCCTGCCTCTAGAACTACCACGTCCTCCTCCATAGGACTGGTTTTCCTGTTGTTGCTGCTGGTTCTGATTTCCTGCACGGCCACCAAAACGGCCTCTTCCTCTACCCCTGCCTCTACCTGTATTCGAGTAGAAAGCAGTCTCTTGAGAAGTTGAGGTGGCTGAACCACCATTCCTTTGCTCTTCACTCAGCAAGAGAGCAATAAGTTCCTGAAAATCAGGAAATGTTTCACGGACTCCAATGGATGTCCGAAACTGTGCATAATCTTTCCCAAGACCATTCAAGGTCACGGACACTAAGTCCTCATCATCAACAGGTGCTCCAATGGAGGCAAGAGAATTTGCAAGGCCTTTCACCTTCAAGGAATACTCATTTATATTCATATTTTTTCTTTGCACAACATTGTGCAGCTCCTGCTTTAGCTGCATCTTTCGTGCTTTGGTATTTGTGCTATACAGCTTCACCAATGTATCCCATGCCTCCTTAGGCGTCTCTACATCCTGTATATGCACAATCATAGAATCTGAAATGCTAACAGACAGCCAATACAAGCATTTTCTGGCTTTTGCATGCCATTCTTTAAAGGCCTTCAATTCAGCAGGAGTGGGAGCAGCACCCAAAACTGGTTCTGTAGTTTCACCACTGATGTACTCCCAAACTCCCTTTCCCATAAGGAAGTTTGTCATCCTGAACTTCCATGCTTGGAAGTTGTTCTTGTCAAGCTTCTCACTGACAATGGTAGACAGATTCTCAGACATTTTACAAATCACGCATTGCAACAGCAACCTGTAAACACAGCAAATGCCTCATAAGGGCAAATAGCAAAACTTCTGCAAACAGCCTCACAGGGGCAGATCTGCAACACTGACGAAAGTGGTATTTCACCACACAGTCACTTCCTAGTGACGATTTTGCATCAACAGGCAACAGGCATGAATCTGCAACTCCCAATATCTCTGCACACAGGCATACGATGCAATTTCTGTGGCACCTTTCCACCGACTAGCCGCGCAGTGGTCGCACAGCGAAAAACAGGGTCTTTTTCTGAGTGCCTGCGAAGAACTTCCGCCTTCAAAACGGGCCCCGAAACGGCCTCAAATCAAAAAAATAAAGTCACCAAGGGCTTCGCCTTCTCCCGCAGCATATACTATGCTCTCGCCACACCGCGAAGGGCCTCTCAATCTGAAACAATGCACTCCTGCACTTCTGGCTATGCTACCTGCAGAGATTTGCCCCCAAGCTCAAAATAGGAAAGCAACACTGGTCCTCTTACCAGGACACCACAAACTTGGCTTGCTTTCTTGAGCTCCTTACCACGAACAAGGCTCTGATACCATGTAAAGAATGAGGGAGAGAGATAGGAGACTCAAGTGTAGCTTTCTTCACAACACACAAAAGAGAGAGAGGACACAAGGTTGGAGGGTGAAGCCTTTCTTCACTTTTGCACACAACAACAATACAATAGAAGAGGGAAATACCCTATATGTCAAAACCTAGAATACGTGGTTCATATGTGAACCCAAACCAAAAACATACGTGGTAGTCTAACTACACCACGAGTACAACTATCATAGGCGGTGACATAAATGATAGTCATCCAGGAGATATATCGGGGGTAGAGCTTGATATCTCAACATTCTTTGCATTAGACTCCATCAAACTTTGGACCAATGAAAGTGATACTTTTGTTCTTCCCGAGCACTATGAGCAAGTGCATACTAATGATTTAATTAATCGAAGCTTTTTTTTTTTAAGATCCATTGATACATGTACTTAAGCATAATTTCATATATATAATTGATGGCATTTGGATGCATCTTCAATATAGGTGGTTTTTCATGGATCGTTCTGATGCAAGATGGTGGTATGTGATCCAAGTTGCACCATGAAGTAAGTAGATTTTTGAAGATAGAGATGTGGATATGGAGATGCCACCACCAATGCCAGATCCAACTGATCCTAATGGATCTAGCAAAGAAGATAAAGATCACAATATGAGCCAAGAGGAAGATGCGCAAAATGACATCATACGGGAGGAAGATGGAGATCATGATATTGAGAAAGAAGATGACGATCATCAAGAATCACCACACTTTATTGAAGAAGATGATCAAGTACTCTTAGGTGAACGTACGATGCTAGAGTATGATGATGATATAGGAGATCAACTTGGTATAGAGTTAGAGATAGACTTGTTTGGTGCGTTAGACTTGGCTCAGGATGAAGTTGTTCATGTAAATGCTCTTCATTAATTTTTTTCATCTCAAACTTGGACATGAATATATGAGCTTCAAAGGCTTGATGTGCATGCTCTTGTACTTTTATTCTCTCAAAGGATCAAACATGTATGAACATTAAAAAAATTTTGTCATTGGGAAAAACTATATTTTAAGTCAATATGGAAAAAAAACTCTCTATAAAACATCTCTATAAGAAACTGTCTCAGTGTCGCTATATAATGACCATTACCAATCTGATGAGCGTCGCTATATAGTGACTTTAGGCAAACCTCGCTATATAGCGACGTTTTCCTAAAGTTGCTATATAGCGACCCTTAATGAAGCCCGCTTCTAATACCAATGATTAGCACCCCACGCACGCTAAACATTAGTACTTAAGTGTCGCAATAGGGTTTGTGTGTAGTACTGATATATTCTTTCTTTCAAAGACATCTACCCTTTTTTCTATTTTTAAAAGCGATGTAGCTTATGACTACTAAACATATGATTTTTTTACAACAAGTTTATGAATACTAAAAACTATATAGTTTGTAGCTACTTAAAACATATTCTTTTTTCACTAATTTTTAGACACTATATAGTTTATGCCCACTAAAAACATCCTTCCTTTTCATGTTTTCAAACTTCTTGCAAAAAAATTCTTTTGTTTATCAAAACAATCTTTTCAAATCCCCAATGATAAATTGTAAACTAAGAGCTTTGCATTTATCCATTTTGCATCCTAATATGGGTAGATATCAACTAGGCTAAGTGATCCCACCATCGACACTAGACACTTTTTAACTAAAGGATATTTAAAGAACTTAAAATTCTATCTGGAAGCTTTGTAGCCTTTTGCTTATCCTTCTGTATTGTTATTAAGACTTCAAGTAGTAATGGAATATTTGGAATGCAAATAGCACGAGGTGGGTGCACGGTATAGATAATCAATTACACCGCACGGTAAATTACCAATACCGCGTGGTGCCTATTATAATCCTACCTGGTAGATTAAGCCGTATACAACATTACCGTGCAATGTTTTCACCATGACTTTACTGCACGATGTGTCATTTTACTATCCAATAACTTGTTACAACCAGAGCCCTTAAAAAATTGTTCATAAACTAGTCTAAATCACTCCGGGGACCCCCAAAAAAAGTTTTAAATGTTTTAATTTTGTAGTTTTAAATCCCTCCCAAATCTCAAGCCACCATTCCACTACGCAGTATACAGACTTACTGCACGGTAACTATAGCCGATCTCCGTAAAATTTGCTACTATACCGGTTTAAAACGCCCCTAGGTTGATAAGAAAACACTCATAACATTTTAATAATGCATTTTAAAACAAACACTTTAATACCCCAGCAAATCCCTACTGATTATTTCAAGTCTTTCCTTCGGTTGATTGAGAAGTTACTCTAGATAGCCTGAACCGAGAACATCATATGGTAGCATTTTTACCAAGTGTGCAGATCTTAAATTGCCAAGTTCACTAAGCCACAGGTGCAATATAAGTAGTACAAGTACAAGTACATGCACCTTGGCATAACGGACCGAGATGTGGTCCATGTAGTGGAGCAATGGAAGGAGGAATGGAGGAGGAATGGCGGATCCACCCTGACCAAGTACCTCTCAGTACTAATTCATTGCATCCATGGCCACCAACTTCAATACTAGGTTGCCTTGATCCTCTCTAAGCCTATCTCTTTGATCAAGATGCCTCAAAACCTCCCTCACTTCGATTGGCCGCCTTAGTGACTGTGCCCAATCCGACGACACCTAGCTTTGAAGACACTTTGAGTCTCACACATCTTTTAATTTGAAGAATGACTTCAATATGTTACCGCATGGACACTCGGATGCAGATGAAATTAAGTTGAGGCAAAGTGTTGACTCCTAGTTGACACAAGAACCAGAGCAGGCATTGGGCAACCAAACACCCTAGATGGCCCAATGAGCAACCACAAAGCAAGCATCACATCGACACTGAAGTGTCCAATAATAGTTAGTGGTGGAGTAAGATTCTCAAATATAAATTTGGCATGTCGGTTGCTAGACCTACCTAGTAGATGGGAACCAATCTATAAGAGTATTATTGTAATGATAATGGGATTGTATGAGAGGCAAGTGTGAGTGAGTCTAGAGTCCTGTTGCAAGTGTGTGGTTTTTCCTAAGTGAGGCATGAGTTTGTGTAACCCCTAGCTATTTGTACTAGCAGAGGGCCTCTTTATTAATACAAGGATTGCATTTAATTGTTATTTATTCATTACACTTGTATACATATGAATTTCTTCTCCTTCCACCATGTTCATACGGTTTTCTTCCACATAGCACAAACTCCATTAGCACACAACAATGCTCTGTAACCAAGCACTAGTAGGCATGTTTGAGCTAGTATGGAGGAGTATAATAAATGGCATCTGCCAACCAAGCTCTATGTACACCAAGCACTGGGCACTGGGTAAAATGCGAGGCAAGTGGAACCAAGTGTCAACAATTGCTGCAATGCTGCCTCAAAGTTTCCACCACTGCCCATTGAGCAAGTAGATCCAAGGCACCCACATTTGTCTCTGGAAGGAATTTGAGCCCTTGTAGTCTTGTAGAGTGACTCCCCCTAGGCCTTTATGTGATCCTTATAAACAATGGTTTGATAGACCAGCTTACTCAATCTAGTTTTAGAAAACTTACCTAGATAGCAATTTTCATCCTATTCGAGATGTGTACACTACCCGAGCATCTGACTATGAGGTGGTGAAACTATTAGATTCTTGTAAAATATGACTTGCAATAATCGATGGTAAGGCAAAAAGAAAGGCTCCTGAGGTTTTGCTTTTTGATGGTGTGATCTCTAGAAATCCAAAATTTATCCAAACACCCTTTAAAAATGAATTTGGAGATTGCACCAGTCCAAAGTTAATGAAATACATGTTGGATACTTTTGTCAATGATGGAACTGTTGTGGCAAAAGTTTCTAAATTTAAAAATTGCTCTAAGAACTGAATTGATGTGAGAAAGGTCCCATAGTTTATAGTCCAAACTTCACACGGTCCTCATACTACCTAGTTTCATCATTGATCACCTTGATGAGTTCTTATTCCATACTTCTTAGAGATGTCTTTCATGTATTTTATTGTACTTCTTTAAATGTTCTTATTGTTGGGAACTTGAGTGCATATTCTCCTAGTATATGGTGATTGTATGCCTACCATTTAAAATTTTGTTTCAAGTTAAGAAATGAGGAGGAGTGTACTATCACTTTTGATGTTTGTCAAGTGTTGGAATGGAAACAAATTCCAATCCAACATCATGGTGAATTTGTTGTAGTACCCATGAGAAAGGCTATTATTCCTTTTGGCTATGGCCACATTCACATGTCTAATCCAAGAGAGAGGGAGAGAGAGAAAGGGCCCCATATAAAAATGAGGATGAGCTAAAATGGATTATTAGAACCATTTGTGTGTTTGTTTACCATGTGATATGGTTAATGTTCCATTATGATTGTTTGGATGTTTGTAGAAAGAGGGACCTGTCGTGGCAAGGGACCTATGTCCACGACTTGTTAAGTCTTTATTAATTAGCCATCCAAGAGCAATTAGATGTGTGGAAGGGAATACGGTAAGATTCACAAAAGTTCTAACTTTTGATAGAAAATTGCAATGACAATATTTAATAGGCCTTCTTAAACCAAAAATTTGTCCATTAAGAGTTAATGTCGAGTGGCTTAGAAAGGCCGCCCAGTGTACCTAATTCAAAAACCTGAATATCATTAGCTATATATAGTGTGTGCGAAGCAAACAATGCCCAAATGTAAAAAAAAATTGAGGTTCACCTTGAGGACGAGGACGTCTCAAAGGTTTCTTTATCTAAAGGTCAACGGATGTCTTAACGTTTGTGAAGCAACAATGTCCAAACTTCACACGGTCCTCATACTACCTAGTTTCATCATTGATCACCTTGATGAGTTCTTGTTCCATACTTCTTAGAGATGTCTTTCATGTATTTTATTGTGCTTCTTTAAATGTTCTTGTTGTTGGGAACTTGAGTGCATATTCCCCTAGTATATATGGTCATTGTATGCCTACCATTTAAAATTTTGTTTCAAGTTAAGAAATGAGGAGGAATGTACTATCACTTTTGATGTTTGTCAAGTGTTCGAATGGAAACAAATTCCAATCCAACATCATGGTGAATTTGTTGGAGTTCCCATGAGAAAGGCTATTATTCCTTTTGGCTATGGACGCATTCACATGTCTAATCCAAGAGAGAGGGAGAGAGAGAAAGGGCCCCATATAAAAATGAGGATGAGCTGAAATGGATTATTAGAACCATTTGTGTGTTTGTTTACCATGTGATATGGTTGATGTTCCATTATGATTGTTTGGATGTTTGTAGAAAGAGGGACTTGTCGTGGCAAGGGACCTATGTCCACGACTTGTTAAGTCTTTATTAATTAGCCATCCAAGAGCAATTAGATGTGTGGAAGGGAATACGGTAAGATTCACAAAAGTTCTAACTTTTGATAGAAAATTGCAATGACAATCTTTAATAGGCCTCCTTAAACCAAAAATTTGTCCATTAAGAGTTAATGTCGAGTGGCTTAGAAAGGCCGCCCAGTGTGCCTAATTCAAAAACCTGGAAATCATTAGCTATATATAGTGTGTGCAAAGCAAACGATGCCCAAATGTAAAAAAAAATTGAGGTTCACCTTGAGGACGGGGATGTCTCAAAGGTTTCTTTATCTAAAGGTCAATGGATGTCTTAACGTTTGTGAAGCAACAATGTCCAAACTTCACACGGTCCTCATACTACCTAGTTTCATCTTTGATCACCTTGATGAGTTCTTGTTCCATACTTCTTAGAGATGTCTTTCATGTATTTTATTGTACTTCTTTAAATGTTCTTGTTGTTGGGTAGAACTTGAGTGCATATTCCCCTAGTATATGGTCATTGTATGCCTACCATTTAAAATTTTGTTTCAAGTTAAGAAATGAGGAGGAGTGTACTATCACTTTTGATGTTTGTCAAGTGTTGGAATGGAAACAAATTCCAATCCAACATCATGGTGAATTTGTTGGAGTTCCCATGAGAAAGGCTATTATTCCTTTTGGCTATGGACGCATTCACATGTCTAATCCAAGAGAGAGGGAGAGAGAGAAAGGGCCCCATATAAAAATGAGGATGAGCTGAAATGGATTATTAGAACCATTTGTGTGTTTGTTTACCATGTGATATGGTTGATGTTCCATTATGATTGTTTGGATGTTTGTAGAAAGAGGGACTTGTCGTGGCAAGGGACCTATGTCCACGACTTGTTAAGTCTTTATTAATTAGCCATCCAAGAGCAATTAGATGTGTGGAAGGGAATACGGTAAGATTCACAAAAGTTCTAACTTTTGATAGAAAATTGCAATGACAATATTTAATAGGCCTTCTTAAACCAAAAATTTGTCCATTAAGAGTTAATGTCGAGTGGCTTAGAAAGGCCGCCCAGTGTACCTAATTCAAAAACCTGGAAATCATTAGCTATATATAGTGTGTGCGAAGCAAACGATGCCCAAATGTAAAAAAAAATTGAGGTTCACCTTGGGACGTCTCAATGGTTTCTTTATCTAAAGGGTCAACGGATGTCTTAACGTTTGTGAAGCAACAATGTCCAAATGCCAAAATTTCACACAACGGCGGGACTCTGTTTATCCTGCCTAACGTGAGGTGTATTTCTTTGCGGTGAGGGTGGGAAGGGGGGCGAGGGAGCAACAACCTCAAAAGGAGTTGAGACTCGAGAGGCAGAATTCAGTTGTAGGGGAGACGGTGAGCTTCATTGACGAAGAGCTTGCAGGAAACGAGTAGACGGAGTGAGAAAATGTGATCTGATCCTGCTTGATAAACGGGGGTGCTCTACAGATGATATTCCGTCTTTCAGCAGCTGGTGCATGGATCAGATCTTGGACGGAAATCAGGTCTCAGCTGATCCCCCAACGTTAGGGCAGCCCGTTGTTTTTCTAGCGCGTTGTTTGCGGTGTGTTGAGGTGACCGATTGCTCACCAGCGTGGGAAGGTAATCGAGAGACTCGAGAGGCAGAATTGAGTTGTAGGGAGAACGTGATTGAGTGGTGCGGGAGACCGTGACGAAGAGCTAATTGCAGCAAATGACTAGACGGAGTGACAGTGAGAAGATGTCGATCTCAGCCTGATTGATAAACTCTAGGTAGGGAGCGAGCGAGGGAGGGAGGCAGGGACGGGCGGGGGTGCTCTACACGTGACATAATTCCGTCTCTCAGCAGCTGGTCCGTCCATGGAGGTGATGATCATGGACGGAAATCAGCTGCCGATCTCTCCCCCCGTCGATAACCACGTAGAGGAGAAGCTTCATGCAGCCTTCGATATGGAGACACAGAAACTCGATGATCAGTCTCCCGTGGAACAAGTAGCTCTCATTGTTAGTACCCTCGATGACCCCTCTTTACCCGTCTGGACCTTCCGCATGTGGAGCATTGGCCTCTTTTCCTGCGCCCTGCTCTCCTTCCTCAACCAGTTCTCCTCCTACCGTGTCCAGCCCCTCACCATCACCTCCATCACCGTCCAGGTTGCCGCCCTGCCCATCGGACGCTTCATGGCCGCCGTCCTGCCGGATTACCACATCCGCCTTCCTTTCGGATCATCTTTCTCTTTGAACCCCGGACCTTTCAACGTGAAAGAGCACGTCTTGATCACCATATTTGCCAACGCGGGCAGTGCGTTTGGAAACGGCCCTGCCTATGCTGTTGGCATCGTCAACATCGTCAAAGCGCTATATCATCGACAATTCCCCTTCATTGCCGGGTTATTGTTGATCATTTCGACGCAGGTAATTAGCCCACGACCTGCCGTTGGTTATAATATACACCATAGCTAAAAGGAAACCTCCTTGAATATCATCTCTGACAGTGTGGTGTTTGGCGCAGGTATTAGGATACGGTTGGGCGGGCTTGTTTCGCAAGTACCTCATCGAGCCTGCGTATATGTGGTGGCCGAGCACTCTGGTCCAGGTTTCCCTATTCAGGTTCGCGCTCTTCCTTCTTAACCGTTTTCCAGCTCGCAATCATATATCTCCCAAGCAACCTATTCCGGTAGCTGACGCTCTATCTCGTTCTCATTATTCTTTTTTTGCAGTACACTGCATGAGGTCGAGGATAATCGAAAATCTTTATCTCGGAGCCGCTTCTTCTTAATATGCATGATTGCGAGCTTTGCATACTACGTGCTCCCAGGCTACCTAATGACAATCTTGACGACATTTTCATGGTTATGTTGGGTTTTTCCGCGATCAGTCACACTTCAACAGCTCGGTTCCGGTTTCCGGGGACTCGGGTTGGGTGCTTTTAGCTTAGACTGGGCAGGGACTACTTCCTTTCTGTCAAGTCCCCTGGTATCGCCATTCTTTGCTGTCGTAAACATAGCAGTGGGATTCGTTGGTTTCATGTATATCGTCATGCCCATCGGATATTGGAGTAATTTCTACAACGCAAGGAAGTTTCCCATCTACTCCTATTACCTCTTCACTGCAGATGGCGCCACTTACAATACTAGCTTCATATTGGACAGTCAAAACCATCTAAATCTTTCCGCATATGCCCAGGAAGGTAAAGTCCATCTCAGCTTACTCTTTGCTCTTACATACGGCCTTGGATTCGCAACCATTGCGGCTACTCTGACACACGTCCTCTGCTTTTACGGGAAGTAAGTTGCCTTGTCATCCAGACAAAACTCCAGTTATTTAATGATTCATTAGACAGAGTGCAATTTCATTAGTGAAGTAGGCAGTCGCTATAGTTATCGAATCAATGGATTGTCTAAAACCCTGCAACTCTACCGTGCACTCGCGCAGGGAGATATGGGAACGCATGAGCCGATCTGCCATGAAAAGCCGACGTCCATACTCGTCTGATGCGAAAGTATCTGGATATACCACAATGGTGGTGGCATGTCCTCCTAATTGGAACTGTTGGTGTCTCGCTAATTGTCTGTGTAGCCTTTAAAGAGACGATACAACTGCCATGGTGGGGTTTATTTTTGGCCTGTGCTATGGCATGTATTTTCACGTTGCCCATAGGCGTGATCACTGCGACCACAAATCAGGTGCCGGGTTTCTTAATCTAGAATGCTTATGAGCCGTAAAGATGGCTCTCTCGTCCCTAAAATGAATATCGTACTAAGAGCTTCGAATATTCTGTAAACCCAACTCCTTGTATCGTAAATGATGGTCCTTGTATAAGAATCGTTCAATGTGATATATTATAGTAAAAATCGAGCATCTCTGATTCCGAACATAGGCCGAAGGATTTTCGGACTAAAGTATCTACTTGATGTAACCATAAAAGTGTGTGCGCAACAATATTGAATACCCCTAAGCATGGTCAAACTCATGTACTTCATAAATTACCAAAATGTGCCAAACGTGGCAAATTGCTATACTTGAAAAGATAACTTGTCTTATGTTTTCATGGATTTAATTTAGGGGAAAGTATTATTGTAAGCTTAAATTTGGTGAAATCATGTTATGACTCATATGAAAAACATAAAAGGTCCCTTTAATTATATATATTTTTTTAATTTGATGCCAACCATAAGTAATTGTCATTTCCCCAAAATTTTATCATGTCTAAAAGAAGCCTTCCAAAAACCCTATGCAAGTCACCCTCTCCTTTACTCACACAATCACTACTACAAGAGAGGACCTACTAGCTCAAAATTCTAGCAACAGTATCAATGCTTGTATTGATGCCTATCAATTTTATTATAAAAGCGTCAATACAAAGTGTTGGAAAAGGGTCAAAATAAACATCAAATAAGCATTACTAATGCTTATCAAAGATACATTACTTTTTCCATCTTACATTGATAAGATACATTCTAATATTCATAGTCTATTGCATGGAAATTGCATTAGGGGAGAATTGGGGTCTCCAAAGGGCCCCCAATTAGTGTTTCTTAATTTCAAGGGATTAGTGAGGTATTTGAGGTGTACCAATGGGAGTGCTCCTTTTTGTGGGGCAATGCCATGTTGAGGTGGAGGGTGGGTAGACCTGCAAACAGCCCCTATTGGCTACTCCTCTTACACCGGGGACCACTCAAACCTTCCCCCCCCCCCCCCCAACCCATGCTTGACCCTTCTCCCATATACACCTCCCCCAAACAAACCTACAAGTCATTAAGAGGCAGTAAGCCCTTCTGCACGAATTTTTCCCCCCTCTCAGCTTCTGCCCCCTCTTCTTCTCTGGTCCACCAGCTCCATTCTCCCTCCATTTTTCAAAAGTGGGAACTCATTTGGCATCTTCTCTTCCCCCTCCTGCTTTGGTCGACTGTGTTTCTCCCTCTCCAACACCTCCTATAGCAACTGCTCATTCTCTCTCCATTCCTAGCTACAGCACCTCCTACAGCAGCAGCTGCTCATCCCCCTCTTCTCTTTCTTCCTCCATTCCTAGCTACAATACCTCCTGTAGTGACTGCTCATCCCCCTCTGCTCTTTCTCCCTCCATTCCTAGCTACAACACCTCCTGGAGCAGCTGCTCATCCCCCTCTACTCTTTCTCCCTCCATTCCTAGCTACATCACCTCTTCGAGCTTCTCTCAACCTTCAGTTGCACCCTCTATACCTTCTCCCTCTCTCTCCCTCTATCGGAGCTGCTCTCTCCCTCCAAGCTACACTTTCTAGTCCACTATTGCTGTTGTGACCTCTATACAAGCATGGTGAGGAGACCATACATGTACTTTGTGTCCCACAGGAGCAAAAATGCACTGGGTGAATGGGTGCCTTGCACCTACAGCTTGAATGATTGGATAGTCAAGAGAGGATCTACCAAGGGTCCACATAAGCTTCCCAAGAGCAAAAGAGGTGATCTTTTGCATGAATGGAAGGGCCGCATCATGAAGTTCAAGCTTGGGAAGAAAGGATTGCTTGCAAAGGTGCAACACATCTACATGGGGAAGGACATGGGCCTTCCTCCATCAAGCAATCAATCGATAATACCATCGCATTGTAAGTCTGCATTTTGTGTAACATTTTAAAGTATAATGAGTTAGCATGAAATTGTATTTTGAAATAGAACTAGTGCAGTGTAATGAGTCAGTTTGAAATTATATTTTGAAATAGCACTTGTGCATAGCAGATGTATTTCCTTCAGACTTTGAGGAGTGGGAACCAATCGAGTGCTTCTTAGGTAAGTTTACTGCCATTCATGAGGATTTAGGAAAGCAAATGCATGCTGGAGAGAAGTCCTCTTCTTTGAAATTGAAAAATATCTATTGGTATAATGCCAAGTACATTACTCCAAGGATGGCATCAGGCTATGGCCTAAGCAACTTTATAAATGCATCAAGCTTTGTCCACAGTTTTGCTCTCAAAGTAGCAATTTGCGGATGTGAAGCTTGATTTGTGGTGCACTCACACAAATCTTTCCAGTACTCCCAACCTAGGGTGCTTTTGTTTAGTTATTTAGAATACCAATCTTTGATGTAGGTGGACTTTACTTTGTATAGATTTCCTTTCTCTTCCCTTTGCCCTATCTTCTAGGTTTTATTCCCAAAGGCAAAGGATGACCCATCACTTAAGAGGGGGAAATGGATGTTATGTATAGGATCATAAGTTTTACTCATTGTACAAGCTTCTACTACATAGCCACTATGTACACACATGCACATACTACATGCACCAATTGAAATACACAAAAAGTTCTTGTACATGCACCCTCTACTTACCCAATTTAATTTAATATGGGGTGTTAAGGATGGTGTAAATTGCATTATACCTTAAGGTCATTAGGAGAAAACCCTAATCCTAACCTTAACCCTTAGGGATTCTCATATATATATATTTCAAAAGTCTGAAAAAATGCAATTCTTGACTTGACTGGATTTGTATGAAAACATAAAATTGAGCACATTCTCAACAATTAAACCAATGTACACACAAGGAAAAAATTTAACAGTATTGCAATTTTTAAAACATCATTTAAAAGTGAAAGAAGAAGGTACCCATCATACAAAAGATCTTACAAATCATCATGTATTGCATCCTCATCTGTATCCACACCCCTAAGTTCCTCACTATCAGCATCATCATCACTAGGAGATGATGTTGATGATCCATCCTCCTCCGCACTATCGACAATCACTTTATCCTCATCCATATGCAATCGTAATGCTACTTCTAATTGTCCTGAACTAACTCTAGAAGAGGGTCTAGCTTTATCAATCAATGCATTTCTTTGAGGGAAGCTTTTGTTTAGTGATGCCAATTGTCTCCTTGCAAAGATGTCAACCTCATCAAGAACAAGCACACTGACATGTGGTTGATTTTTTGCTCATCTTCACTTTCCCCTACCACGAGCATTTGCGACCATTTCAGGGGTGTACTTTCCATTGTATGCATCATGACTCTTGGTTCTAAACCAATGCACTTGAAGGAAAATAATATCTCCAGTTTCATATTTGATCAAACCAATTACCTTTGCAATCCAAAATAAATGGCCAAGAGGATCATCATCGACAAGTGTTGCAACCATGGAGTCTACCTTTATGTCTTGCACACTTCCACTCCACATTTCTACAATTCTCTCTTGTCTTTTACAAGACCTCCATCCACCCAAATACATTTCTCTTAGCTGTACATTAATCATACCTTGCCATTGTGTATGAAGAGAAGTTGTTGCATTTCCAATTGGAGTTGCATGAAATGATGGCCAATAGAAAGGAACATTTAGAGTGACATCATTATTCTCAAACCTGGAAAGAATTTGGGATTGATCTTTAGAGAACATTCCACCATCTTGTGTCCTCATCCCTTGCATATGTGTGGGCCTTCTTAATGAGATACTTCTTTTCTTGAAGGCATCTATGGTAATCAATGTCTCTCTTTTGGCTTTGAGCCCATTGCACTTCTGCTAAAAGCTCCAGTGGATCTTGCAAAGAAGCACAAATCATATGATCAAGTATGAAAGATAGAAATAGCAATCTATCCTCTCATGGCCATGTTGGATATGAAGAGTATTGCTTGCCATCCATATATGTTTTTGCATCTCTCATGTTTATGCAAAATTGATGCTGAAGCTTATATCATTTAGTTGTTGAATACATGTGTCGAATGAATTTGAACCATTCAAAATTTTCTAAAGTCAAATGTTTCTTTCAAGTGTAGTGCATGAGGATGTGGTGTATATGGTTCAGTTGTAAGTGAAATCATTGTTGTCAAAGTGAAGGCATCATATCATGCTAGCTTCTTTGAGAATGTGCTAAAGATCTTATCAATTTGATCATGTGTGTGACCAACCAAGAGGAGCCCAAGTTTGACCTTAGTAAAGATACCTTTTTGCACCAACATATTCAAAAATGCAAGCAAATTTTGAATTTTGTTCTCTCTAGTTGTGTTGTCCAATTGCAAATACAAGACGGAAGGAAGAGGCCCTTCCCATGTTGAAAGTATATGGTGAAGAATGGTGCTTATTAGATTGGCATCATTATGGACATTTGGATATGTTAAAAAAAACTTTTGATAAAAGCTGGTTGTTATATTTGAGACATCCGACAAAATGCATATGCACAAAAGAATCCTTAGGTACTCTAACAAAATGTGGGAGATTCGTCTTTTTTTGGTCCATGCCATCAATAGCAATCCCTAAGTATTTGTTTGGATTCTTCAGAACCTTCTTCCTGTACTTTGTAAGCTTTGCAAGTTCCAATGCTTGTTGTTCTCTAAAACATTTAATATAAAATACATGAAATATTGAGCATGGAGGAGTGTTGAGATATCGAGCTCCACTCATGATATGCCAGGGTGACCATTGTGTATTTATGTCAACGACTTATTAGCTGCAGATGCGGTTGGTACACCACCCATGAATAATAGCTATCTTTATGTACTCTAGTTAGTGGCTCAGTTAGTATGCCACCTAGGTTAGCTGAGTTTTTGGTTTGAGACCCACATATAGGGTTCATCTATACCTTTTGTACTTGAAGAGTTCTTTTCACTTTCACAACTAAGAAGAGGAAAACTATTTCCAGCCTCCACCTTTGTGTGTATTCCCCCATTGTGTATGTGAGAAAGCTGCAAGTGAGACTCCTTACTTCTCTCCCCCTCTCTTCACATGGTATCAGAGCTCGGTTCATGGTAAGGAGCTCAAGAAAGCAAACCCAGTTCGTGGTGTCTTGGTAAGAGGATCAGTGTTGCCTTCCTTTTTCGAGTTTGGGAGCAAATCTCTGTAGGTAGCACAGCCGAAAAGTGCAAGAGTGCACAGATTGGGATGCCCTTCATGGTGCAGTGAGAGGGCAATTTTGGTTTCCGCAGGCACTCAAGAAAGTGCCCTGTTTTGCTGTGCGACCACTGTTCTGCAGGTCGGTGAAAAGTTACCATAGAAATTGCATCGTATGCCTGTGCGTAGAGATATTGAGAGTGATAGAATCATTCTTATTGCATGTTGATGCATAATCGTCACTAGGAAGTGACTGTGTGGTCAAATACCACTTTCGTCAGTTTTGCAGATTTGCCCTTGAGGTAGAAGTTATATTTTTTGTAGTGACAGAATATTTTTGTAGTGTTCTGTAATGGCGTCTAATGCTCTTTCACAGATTGTCACTGAAAAGCTTGATAAGAATAACTTCCAAGGATGGAAGCTTAAAATGATGAATTTCCTTAAGGGAAAAGGCTATTGGGAGTTCATTATTGGAGTTGAACAAGAACTAATTATTCCTAACGTTCCCAATCAACACGAGTTGTAGGCATTTAAAGGATGGCATAAGAGAGCTAGAAAAGTTAGGTATTGGCTGTCTATCAGTATTTCAGATTCTATGATTGTGCATATTCAAGATGCAAGCACGCCGAAGGAGGAGTGGGATACTTTGACAAAAATGTATAGCACAAATACGCAAGCTAGGAAAATGCAGCTCAAGTAGGACTTGCATAATGCACAGAGGGAAAATATGAGCATCAATGACTACCACATGAAGGTGAAGAAGATTGCAAATGCACTTGCTTCCATTGGGTCACCAGTGGAAGATGATGATTTGGTCTCTGTGACGTTGAATGGTCTAGGAAAGGATTATGCACAATTTTGGACCTCCATTGCCGTCCGTGAAAAATTTCCTGAATTTGAGGAGTTGATTGCTCTTCTAATTTCTAAAGAGGAGAGAAATGGTGGTGCATCTTCTTCAGGAGGAACTTCAAAAGGAACTGTCTTCTACTCAAATGTTGGAAGAGGTAGAGGCAGAGGTAGACCAGGCCAAACTGGAGGCCATGCCAGAAATCAAAATATGTAGTAAATTCAAGAAAACCAGTCCTATGGAGGAGGACATGCTAACCTTAGAGGCAGGGGGAGCCAAAGAGGTCGTGGTGGATGGCAGAGAGGCCAAAATGCAAACAGCAATGTTGAATGCCACTAATGTGGTAAAATGGGTCATATGGCTAAAGACTGCTATAAAAAGCAGAATGACATCATGAATGGAAAATTGCAGCAAGGCAATTATGCATCCTCTAGTAGATAGAGTAATGACAGAAATGAGCATTTGTTTATGGTGCAGCACATGACCAATTCTGTGACAAGTGCAGAAGAAATCAATGATGTGTGGTATGTTGACTCAGGTGCGTCAAACCACATGATAGGTCATGCAGAATGGATGCAAGATGCAAAGAAAATGGAAAGACCAAGATTTAAATTTGACCTACAAGCCCTGCTCAACCATTTGGCCAACAGAAACCAGGTTCTTGGTGATATTTGAGACATGAAATACATCAGACAGGTATTTCTTTCTCCCATCCTGCATAGACAAAGGATTTTTACCAATCTGCATAATAGGATGTGCAGTATCATCACCAGTCTCCACAAATCCTGCCAATGGTCTTTCCATTTTCCTTACAACCTGCATCCATTCTGCATGACCTGTCATGTGGTTTGATGCACCTGAGTCAACATACCACACATCATTACTTTCTTCTGCACTTGTCACAGAATTGGTCATGTGCTACACCATAAACAAATGCTCATTTCTATCATCACCCTGTCTACTAGAGGATGCATAATTGCCTTGCTGCAATTTTCCATTCATGATGTCATTCTGCTTTTTATAGCAGTCTTTAGCCATATGACCCATTTTACCAGAGTAGTAGCATTCAACATTGTTGTTTGCATTTTGGCCTCTCTGCCATCCACCACGACCTCTTAGGCTCCCCCTGCCTCTAAGGTTACCACGTCCTCCTCCATAGGACTGGTTTTCTTGAATTTGCTGCATATTTTGATCTCTGTCATGGCCTCCAGATCGGCCTGCTCTACCTCTTCCAGCATTTGAGTAGAAGACAGTTTCTTTTGAAGTTCCTCCTGAAGAAGATGCACCACCATTTCTCTCCTCTTTAGAAATTAGAAGAGCAATCAACTCCTCAAAATCAAGAAATTTTTCATGGACGACAATGCATGTCCGGAATTGTGCATAATCCTTTCCTAGACCATTCAAGGTCACAGAAACTAAATCATCATCTTCCACTGGTGACCCAAAGGAAGAAAGTGCATCTGCAATCTTCTTCACCTTCATGTGGTAGTCATTGATGCTCATATTTCTCTCTGCACATTATGCAACTCCTGCTTGAGCTACATTTTCCTGGCTTGCATATTTGTGCTATACATTTTTGTCAAAGTATCCCACGCCTCCTTCTGTGTGCTTGCATTTATTTTGTCACTGCAAAAAACACAACTTCTGCCTCACAAGGGCAAATCTGCAAAACTAACAAAAGTGGTATTTGACCACACAGTCACTTCCTAGTGATGATTATGCATCAACAGGCAATAAGAATGATTATGTCACTCCCAATATCTCTGTGCATAGGCATACGATGTAATTTTTGCGGCAACTTTTCACCGACCTGCAGAACAGTGGTCGCATAGCAAAAACAAGGCACTTTTTTGAGTGCCTGCAAAAAACTTCCACCACCAAAATGGGCCCCAAAATGACCTCGAATCAAAAAAATAAAGTCACCATGGGCATTGCCCTTGCCCACAGCATATACTACCCTCTCGCTACACTACGAAGGGCATCCCAATCTGAGACAATGCACTCTTGCACTTTCTGGCTGTGCTACCTATAGAGATTTGCTCCCAAACTCGAAAAAGGAAAGCAACACTGATCCTCTTACCAAGACACTGCGAGCTTGGTTTGCTTTCTTGGGCTCCTTACCATGAACCGAGCTTCGATACCATGTGAAGAGAGCGGGAGACAAGTAAGGACTCTCACTTGCAGCTTTCTCACATACACAATGGGGGAATACACAGAAAGGTGGAGGCTGAAAACAATTTTCCTCTTCTTAGTTGTGAAAGCCAAAAGAACTCTCTCTTCGTACAAAAGGAATAGATGAACCCTATATGTAGGTCTCAAACCAAAGTCAGCTAACTAAGGTGGCATACTAACTGAGCCACTAACTGGAGTACATAAAGATAGCTGTCATCTAGCTATTATTCATGGGCAATGTACCAACCGCATCTGCAACTAACAAGTCAGTGACATAAATGCACAATGGTCACCCTAGCATATCACGAGTGGAGCTCGATATCTCAACACAACCATGTGATCATCATCGCTATCTGAAGTTGTCGTTGTGCTCCATTGACATGTTTCACTAGCTGGTGGTGGATTCCTAGGCATGACCTCCATATTGCCAGATGAATGGAGGCTTGCCTCATGTGGGAAGTCATTATCCTTAAGTGGTTGTGGCTCCAATTGTTATTATTCCAATGATGACTCTAAGAGTAAGCAACCCTTGTTCTTATTTTCCATAGAGCAAGGAGACTCAATATATGATTCCAATGATGACTCTTGTTGAAAACGACAGTCATTGTTACTTGCCCTATGCACGAGGGATTCCACATCTGGTGCCAAGAAGTTGGATTGGACCTAGCTCACCACATTTTGTGGTGAAGGAGACTCAATATATGTGTTTAGCAAGGACCCATCCTTTTCATTTGAGGTCGATGGAGAAGTAGAATGGTAGGATGGAAGAGAACTAGTGCTCCTAGTAATTTATTCTTGAGAAATAAGGAGAATGAAAGAATGGAGGACAATGTAGATAACATAAATGTGTAGAAGAGTGAAGGAGCATAGTTAGGGATGTCCTAGCCCTAACCCCAATTTTAGAGGCCTTGGAATCTAATATTTAAAAAACCAAAAATCAAGAAATGCATTATTTGGGACATCCTAGACCTAAACCCTAGACCTAAACCCTATTTGTAGAAGCCCTGGAATAAAAAAGTTAAAAAAATTTTTTTTAAACAATTCAAATCCATAGAGTATATAATAGAGGGCCCACAAGCACTTTTCTATCAAACATTAGAGATTCCATATGGAAACAAAATATTCATTTTTGAAAAGTAAATGTTTTAAAGGTATGTGTTGTTCACATATTTTGTTTATCAATTGAAAGGAATCTACATAATGTTGATGAAGTTATGACAACAGTTGATAGCATCATCCACTTGAGTCATAACTTATGAAGAAACTCAATAACATCATCGAGTTGTGTCATGACTTATGACAAAACTCCATAACATCACTGAGTTGTGTCATGTGTCATTGCCTAACTCAGTGCTATTATGAACAATAAATTACAAAACTCGATAACATCATTTAGTGAGGAAAACATAAGAAGTATGTTTGTGGTATTTGAAATTTGATCTCCAACCCATGACAAAGGCACATATATGCCTTGATAATAGCATCAAGTGTACTCATTCCTCATGATAGAAGTTGATGATGTTATCAAGTTATGTCAAAAGCTCAAACAAATAGCAATGAGCTATAATATGAGTTCGAATGGGAAATTAGAGCTATATTTATGTTAGTATTATTGCTTGGTTCTTGTAGGTCATATGTGTTGGCTAGATGGAATTTCCTTTTACAAGGAATTGTGTAGTAGGTAATGACCCTCTAACCTTGCATGCAATTTTTGAGTGCCTTATGCTTTGAATTTGAACAAAGTGCTAACTTATGACATGGATCAATGATATCATCAAATTTTGTCATAATTTGTAAATTTTTTAAGGGTTTACAATACTTTTGGGCGAAAAGTGACCTGTAAGACCACATTCAAAATTATATTTTTTGCAAGTTTTTCCCTGATCGCCTCCCTTAGAGAGTCACCTATGATATTCCAAGCTTGATTTCTTCTCTCAGCCACATAAAACTTGCCTTCTTTCTCTCAAACTCCATTTACATCTCCTCATCTATCTCAAATCCCCTAGCTCATAGAAGCTATCTTCTTCCATGCACATGTTACCTATCTCGTAAGAACAAAGACAAACAAATTTTGTTTTGGTGCCATTGCAGAAGAAGAAAAAAGGCAAAGATATTTTGTTTTCTTTCCAAGAGCATGGCCAGGTACCTCTTATCCTACTATGTTAATAAATCTTTCATCAAACTCGATGATGTTTTCTAGCTTTGTCATACGTTATGATAAAAATCGATGATGTTATCGAGATTTGTCATAAATTATCACTACAAGGCACAGGCCCTTTTCCGATGAAAATACTGACGTTTTTTACACTAAATTTTTTTTTTATGGGCGCAAACGTCATTATAAGCATCAAAAAAGAACGGTCACTATAAAGCATCGCTATATAGCGACGTTAATAAACATTGCTATATAGCAACACTGGTAATCGTCGCTATATAGCAACACTGGTAAACGTTACTATATAGCGATGATTAATAGACTTTTAAAAAAAGCATTAGTGGGGCTAAATAGGGCCATAACAAGCCCTGTTTTGCCCCACTAATGTTTTTTTTTTTTGTAATTACAAAAAGAAGTTTTTTATTACAAAATTTCCCTTGCGAAAAGGGTGATACAAAATCGCTCAAACGAAATGATCGAGCAACAAAAGCATATATATGTCGAAGATATACAACATTGTTTATTACAAAATTACCCGTTCGAAAAGGGTAATACAAAATCGCTCAAATGAGCCGATATACAAAATGATATACATGGCGAATATGCAAACTACTACTACTAGTCATTCGAATCATCATCGTCGTCCTCCTCGTCCTCGTCTTGTTGGCCTGATCCTTGGTCCTCGTGAGTTGCACCTGCTCCCTGACCCTCATCAGGTGCACCTGTGATCCCTAGCCCTCGTGATCGCTTGCCTCCGGTGATGGGACGCTCGAGCTTTGACCCTAAGAGTGAAACCATATTAATTGAAAATTAGATTGGAACTTAAAGAATAAAACAATTTAAAAAGTGAGATTACAAGTACGAGTAGACTTATACCGTGTGAGCAGCCACCTCAGCCCAATCAACCGTCGCTTCCATTGCCTCCTGCTCAATAAACCATGGCTTTGTTCCTATGCAAAATGCACATTGCATATCTACATCTGTAGGAAGATGACCCATCACAGCTTGCTGTGGATCCAATTTACGAGAGTTAGATAAAGTGCATGTAATATGTAGTAAAACAAATAGAACAATACATTAAATGAGAAGAAGTACACTTACCACGGTTGCCTCAAACACCAACCGTCCGCCTGCACCAAAGTGCAAAGTACCTACGACGTCCAACCGTCTCCTCGCATCCCTCCTCTGACCTCGAACATTTCAGGATGGCCCCTATTCTGCTTCTTGAAGAACTTCCAATCAGCTTTGTCTGCCCAGCTAGGTAGCCATCCCCTTTGCGATGGAAGTATGCAAGGCTGATCTACGATGCTTTAAGACCAAACCCATGTGCTCTCACATATAATTCTCATTGAACTCCCAATTTGGCGAGTTAGGGTATTTTTATTTTAATTCATCGATGACCGCCTGCTTCTTTTGGTCATCTTAATACCACCAATCAGTAGCAATGCCGCTCTTGAAGTGGTGGCTCATCAACCGCTGCTTTGCCCTTTCTATCTTCTATTATCTCTCCGACAGCCGTGATTTGATAGGAGAGGTCCTCGACTGGGTAAGGAGGACTTATGGTAGTGGCAGAGTCAGAGCAAGTGAAAGTTGTGCGAGCACTTCCAGAGCGAGGAGTAGCAGTGGGAGTGGGAGAGGGCAAGGGACCTGACTGATAATGTGTCTCGAGACCAAGCGGAGACCTGTAGGGATGTGAGTGTGCTGACTCATCTACATCTCTCGAGTCAGCACAACATAAGCGGCCCCTCCTACTCTTCCTTCCCTTACGATAGGCACATGCAGGTGATGACCCCTCGGTCGAAGGGGCATGAGGGGACGGTTGGGCAGTAGGTCCAGCCATCGGTGTAGGAGAGGGAATTGTTGAGGTCCTCTGAGATAGTAGAGAGAAGAATCTCGTTGCCTCCTCATCGGACATTTGTGCTACGAACTTGTCGAGACTCCCAACAAAGCCATGGGCTACTAGCAAAGGAGTTCCCCGAGGGGTAGTCGCAGTGCTACATTCGAGAGGAGTTGGGCGAGGGGTAGTCGCAGGGGTAGGCCCCTGAGGTGTTGCTTGAGAGGAATCAAAGTCCTCTGGAGCATAGAGATCATGATGTCTCCTCCTGTGAGGCTGTCCGTACTCGTCGGACGTGCGATGTGATCCCATGTCTAACATAAACACAAACACGAAAACAAAAAACAAAAAACAAACATAAGCATAGGCATAGGCATAGGCATATGCATATGCTTATGATCGAAAGAGGGGGAGAAAGCTTATGCTCATGCTCATGCTCATGCTCATGCTTATGCTTATGCATGAGCATATGAGCATAAAAGAAAAAGATAGAAAGCTTAAGCATAGGCAAATACATATGCTTATTAAAAGAGATCAAAAGAGGGGGAAGAGGGGGAGAAAGAGAGAGGAAAAGAGGAAAATGAGCATATAAGCATAAAAGAAAAAGAGAGAAAGCTTAAGCATAAAAGAAAAAGAGAGAAAAAGAGATTGAAAGAGAAGAAAGAGGGGGGGAAAGAGAGAGGAAAAGAGGAAAAGAGATTGAAAGAGGGGAAAAAGAAGGGAAAAATAGCATAAACATAAGAAGGAGAAGGAGAAGGAGACATATGCTCATGCATAAGCATAAGCGTAAGAGAAGGAGACATATGCTCATGCTTATGCTTATGCTTATGCATGAGCATAAGAGAAGGAGACATATGCTTATGCTTATGCATAGGCAAATACATATGCTTATGAAAAGAGATTGAAAGAGGGAAAAGAGGGGGGGAAAGAGAGGAAAAGAGGAGAAGGAGAAGGAGACATATGCTCATGCTTATGCATGAGCATATAAGCATAAAAGAAAAAGAGAGAAAGCTTAAGCATAAAAGAAAAAGAGAGAAAAAGAGATTAAAAGACGGAGACATATGCTCATGCATAAGCATAAGCATAAGAGAAGGAGACATATGCTCATGCTTATGCTTATGCTTATGCATGAGCATAAGAGAAGGAGACATATGCTCATGCTTATGCTTATGCATGAGCATAAGAGAAGGAGACATATGCTTATGCTTATGCATAAGAGGAAGAAGAGGGAAAGGAAACAAAGCATATGCTTATGCTTATGCATGAGCATATAAGCATAAAAGAAAAAGAGAGAAAAAGAGATTGAAAGAGAGGAAAGAGAAGGGGAAAGAGAGAGGAAAAGAGATTGAAAGAGGGAGACATATGCTCATGCATAAGCATAAGCATAAGAGAAGGAGACATATGCTCATGCTTATGCTTATGCTTATGCATGAGCATAAGAGAAGGAGACATATGTTCATGCTTATGCTTTTGCATGAGCATAAGAGAAGGAGACATATGCTTATGCTTATGCATAAAAGGAAGAAGAGGGAAAGGAAACAAAGCATATGCTTATGCTTATGCATGAGCATATAAGCATAAAAGAAAAAGAGAGAAAGCTTAAGCATAAAAGAAAAAGAGAGAGCATAAACATAAGAGAAGGAAGAGGGGAAAAGAGATTGAAAGAGGAAAAAAAGAAGAGAAGGAAAGGAGGGAAAAGGAGATTGAAAGAGGGGAAAAAGAAGAGGGAAAAAGAGATTAAAAGAGAGGAAAAAAGAAGAGGGAAAAGAGATTGAAAGAGGGAAAAAAGAAGAGAAGGGAAGGAGGGAAAAAGAGATTGAAAGAGGGGGAAAAAGAAGAGGGGAAAAGAGATTGAAAGAGGGAAAAAAGAAGAGGAAAAAAGGAGAGAAGGGAGAAGAGAAAAGAGGGGAAGAAGAGAGAAGAGAGGATTCCTATGCCCATCACTGCAGCTAACATTTAAGGTGCTAGCTGCAGGCCAATGCAAATAACAAAAATAACAAAATGAAAAAAGAGGAAGCACTTTCTTACCTGGAATAGTCTCGCTTGGTGTTTTGTGGACTAGCCCTACAAAAGAGAGGAAACATACCATTTTTCAAATAACTAGTTAGAGGAAGGAGGAGTTTAAAGAAGCAACTTCTCAAAGGGATTGGATTGATTAGACAAGGAGAAAGAGGAGGAAGAGAAATACAAAAAAGACTAGAAGAGGTGAGTCTTCTTTCTTTCACAAGATCTCGTTTTTTGTCTTTAACCCTTGAAAATCAAGCATGAAAACTAGCACATAGCCTTAGCAATCCAAGGAGAAACATGCTTCAACACTCACGAAACGGAATCTCACAAAAAACGAACCTACATTGCTCAAAGAGACTCACCTTCTTGAAAAACTTCTTTTCACACAACCAAAGAGGGAGAAGGGTGGAGAGGGAACACAAGTGTAAGGAGAGGGGTGAGTAGTGGTGAGGAGTGGAGAATAGAGAGGAGGAAAGCGAGGTCGTTGGATATAGGTGGGAGGAGAGATTGCTTTTCTCAGAATAGAGATTGCTAAAGAAAGCACCGCATCGTGGGGTTTTGAGTTTTAGCCCACATCATCGCTATATAAAAACGCTGGTCAGTCGCTATATAGTGACGCTTATATTTAAAAGCGTCGCTATATAGCGACGAAACAGAGCAAAACGTCACTATATAGCGACGCTTCAAGACACTTATTATTTAAAGTTAAAAAAGAAGCTCATAGATGCTATTTTATTACTGTTAATATATTTCCTTGCAACTTATGTTGTGATTTTATAAGTGTACAGATGGAAGGGATGAGTGGAAGCTTGTCAAATGATGCGCCAACGCCCGAGAGCACAAAGTGGCTTATGGAGAGGTTGTATTGTCATTGCACTCGTTGCAAGCGAGAAGTACGACATCATCGTATTATCATGTGCCACTTGCGGATGTATGGGGAGGAGCCCAAACCAGTACCCACCATTGGTATTGCATGTGTTGATGGATTATCAATAAGTCAAAGCTATTTAAGTTCATGGTTAATATTGGATACCATTACGATACGAAACCTTGAGACAAGATCTTATATTTACATGAAATCTTAAAACAAGATGAGGAGGCTGATGAGGGTACGCATATACCTTCACACTGTGAGCAAGACTATAGTCTCTTGGATGATGACGAGGGTATGGTCAACATGATGGATTCTATTTTTAGAGGTACTACATCCCATGTACACATGATGTCAGAGTCTGAGGTCAAAATGCGAGAGTTGCAATCCACATAGTTGTACGAGGGTGCTAGGATGTCTAAACTACATGCTTGTCTCTCAATCTTGAATCTGCAAGTAAAGTATGGGTGGTCAGATACAAGTGTCTCGGCCTTAATGAGGTTAGCTCTTGCATTAATTTGACTCATGATTTGGATATTGTTTGTTTTGAGAATCATCATGTATGGATTGGTGTACCGAATCATCATTATTCGAAGCCTATGTATGTTCAAATTGTGATAGGTTGCTCCAGAAGATATTGCCCGCACCAAATACCATGCCCGCATTAAGAGATGAAGCAAAAAAGATGCTAACAATGGTGGGTATGGATTATGATACCATCCATGCTTGCCGTAATGACTGTATTCTCTTTCGTTGTGAGCATGGAGATTTGGCTAGTTGTCCGAAATGTGGAGAACAACGATATAGAGATGAATTATAGGGTGAGCAGATACCGGTAAAGGTCTTGAGACACTTTCCCATCATTGCAAGAATACAGCACATGTTCCGATGCAAATCTATAGTAGAGTTGATAACATGGCATGCATCTCATCGGTCCACTGATGACACATTAAGGATTCCTGCAGATTGTGCAGCTTGGAAGCACATAGACAATCAATGGCCGGACTTTGCGAGGGAGCCATGCAGCTTACATCTTGGGCCCACCATGGATGGCATGAATCCTTTCAGATTACACTGAACATCTTGGTCGACATGGCCCATAGTCATGGTGAATTACAATATCCCACCATGGCCAACAATAAAAAAGGGACACCTCATGCTTGCACTACTTGTGCCAGGGAAGTACAAGGCAAAAAATATGGACGTGTACATGGCACCTTTGATAGAGGAGTTATAGATATTATGGAGAGGAGTGCGGGTCTTTGATATTTCCAGAGCTCCTAGACATACCAATGATATTTTGGTCAGGGGTATCTTGATGTGGACCATGCATGACTACCTAGGATATGGAGAGTGCGCAAGTATGTGGTTGCGTCTCTACATGTATAATATAGGATTATGCTTTTATGACTCTCTTTCGCACGCATGTCTTATACTAACACATTCATGCATGCGTGCAGGACTTGTTACAAGTGGGTACCATGCTTGTCCTATTTGTGGACCAGGTTTGAAATCGCTTGCATACATATGAGGAAAAATGTTTATGAAGGTCATGCTTGATACCTTCCACTAGACCATATCGCACGTGGAGGTTAGCTTGATCCACCACCATCATATTTGAAGGCAAGTGATTGGATTCAGGCTTCACACAAGATAGCCGAGCAAGTGCTTCGGATACCAATCTTCTCTCCTCATAGTTGTATTGTGGAATCATACGTGAAATCTATGAAGTTGATTTTAGACGATTTAGTATTTTCATTCTTGACGTAAAATGGTTTAAAACTATTTACAACGGTCCCCATGCGACAGTGAGAAAAGATAGTAGCGGTTTCTTTGCAATAGACTCCACCAAACATTGGATTGATGAAAGTGATACTTTTGTTCTTCCCAAGCACTGTGAGTAGGTGCATACTAATGATTTAATTAATCGAAGTGTTCCCTTTTAAAGATCCATTGATACATGTACTTAAGCATGATTTCATATATATAATTGACGACATTTGGCACCCATCTTCAATATAGGTGGTTTTTCATCCGGATCGTTTTGATCTAAGATGGTGGTACGTGATCCAAGTTGCACCACGAAGTAAGAAAATTTTTGAAGATAGAGATGTGGATATGGAGATGCCACTACCAATGCCGGATCCAATTGATCCAAATGAATCTAGCGAAGAAGATGAAGATCACAATATGAGCCAAGAGGAAGATGCACATAATGACATCGCATGGGAGGAAGATGGAGATCACGATATTGAGGAAGAAGACAACGATCATCAAGAATCACCACACTTTATTGAAGAAGATGATCAAGTACTTTTAGGTGAATGTACAATGCTAGAATACGATGATGATATAGGAGATCAACTTAGTATAGAGTTAGAGATAGACTTGTTTGGCATGTTAGACTTGGCTCAAACTGTTGATGTAAATGCTCTTCATTGATTTTTTTCATCTCAAACTTGGACATGAATATATGAGCTTCAAAGGCTTGATGTACATGCTCTCATACTTTTATTCTCTCAAAAGATCAAACTTGTATGAAAATTAAAAAAATTTGCCATTGGAGAAAACTAACTTTTAAGGTCGATATGAGAAAAAAAGCACTCTATAAAACATCGCTATAAAAAAGTATCTCAGTGTCGCTATATAGTGACACTTACAATTCTGATAAATGTCGCTATATAGCGACTTTAGAGATCGTCGCTATATAGCGACGTTTGCCTAAAGTTGCTATATAGCGATGCTTCACGAGGCACCCTTTCAATACCGACGATTAGCACCCCGCACGCGCTAAACAATGGTACTTAAACATCGCAATAGGATCCTTGTGTAGTAGTGTATGACAAAACGTGATGATGTTATCAAGTTTTTCATAAGTTATGACTTTATTTGATAACATCATCGAGTTGGGTATTGCTTTCCATGAATTATTACAAAAAGCTTGATGGCTTCTATTTTAATGTATTGGTATGCCTTCCTTTGACACATGCCACTAATTTTTTATGCAGCCAATAACCTTCTCTCAAGTAAAGCCTCCAATTTTTAGGAATAAATATGAATCACCAGAACCAAACAGTCCAATTCCAACAACGTGTACATATTCTCAAAAATCTAATCAAGGAAGGCAATCTCATGATGAGTTTGACTCACCAATTGGTGGAAAGGGTATGAAGGGAAGGGCCCAAAAGAAGGCTGAGGACATTGAGTCGCCTCTTGGGAGAGGAAAAGCTCAAGGACAAAGTCTAAACTCTTTCCTTATCTCAAGCCAATTTTTCCATCTATTATTATTCTTGTCCTAAAGATCACCCCATCAAGAGACTCCCTTCTTTACTAGATGCCGAGCTCTTAAAAATTCATTATCACTCAACTACTAGCTTGGAAAAGAAGTAGATACCCATACGCAATCCAGAGTCATGTAACTTCCTTTCCTATTGAGTGTGATGAAACATTTGATCTGTTCAAAGGCTCCCCACAAGGATTTCCACAATTGGCTCCCTTTGGTAGAGCAAGGCTCTGGGTTTCCAATAGCTACCAAAACAGGGTAGTCCTTCCATCTAGGGGCTCTGAGTGGGTCTGACATGCTTAAAGTTCCTGAGCATAAGCTTAGCTAAGTCCCTACTAGGGTTGGTAGTTGCTTTAATTATCCAAGTGGCAACTAGCTTGTAGGTAGTCAATTGGATATTTATAACACCAATCCCTCCTTCTTTCCTTGATCTGACTACAAAAATTACATTTAACTTTAGCAATCCATCTTCTGGTGTCATTTCCACCCCATAGGAAGAATCTGCATATCCTTATGAATTTTTCTAGTCCTGTTTTGGATGGGCACGGACAGGAGAGATAGAAAATAGATATTGGGTAGATACAATGGTTTAGGACGACCCTCTTCCCTGCCAAGTTTGCCTGTAGCCCCCTGATATTATTAAGCTTCTTTTTGAATTTCTCAAGGAACCAATCCCATCTGTCCTTCATCTTGACATTGAAACCCATAGGGATACCTAGCAGCCTGAATATCACTTGTTCTTTAATAAGCCACCCCAAGGCATCAGTAGCAATTGCAAATAGGAGAGGGACAAGAGGGCGTCCTTGTCTAATGGATCTTTTTAACATAAAACTCTGAGACATCTCCCCATTAGCACAAACCTTTGCAAAAGCATTGGAAAGTAGCAAGGCTACATAGGAGATGAAGTTCTTCCCCAAACCCAAGCTTTTGAGGGACTGCAAAAGAAAGTCCCAGTTGACTCTATCATAGTCCTGATCAAAATCTCTTTCATAAGACATATCTCCTGCTTGGTTTCCTCAGCAAGTGTGCACCCTTTCCAGAGATTGATAATTGCCTCCAACAAGTGCCTACTCTTGATGAAGCCTTTTTGTTCTTCCAGGATCCACTTGTCCATTTTGTGCTTGAGTCTCAAAGCCATTCCTTTAGCATATATCTTGTAAGAGGAGTTCAGCATAGTTAGGGGTCTCTAGTTTTTTAGCACTGTTCTGTCCCCTTCCTTTGGAATAAGTTTAATGAGACCCCCATTTAAATACTGTGGGAGCAGCCCCATTTGGATACTCTCATTCCAGACAACTAGTAGAGAAGGGCCAACAGTGTCCCAAAAGACTTTGTAAAATTCAGCTAGAAGTCCATCCTCTCCAGGGGTTTTTCCATCAGCCATTGCAAAAATAGCCTCTTTGAGCTCTTTAAGGGATAACTCTGCTTCCAATTGATTTCTATCTAAATTAGAAACAGAGGGTTGTCTGGCTACATGACACTTCAGTCTTGCCTCTAAAACATTATGGTTTGTTAAATCCACTATGCTTAATAGGTTTCTGAAATGGCTGACTATTATCTCTATATGTTCTGTTTCTGAATGGCCCAAATCTCCATCTTCTTTTTGTAGCAAATGTACTTCCTCCTGTTTCCTCTTTTTTATGATCCTCTTGAAGTTTTCTTTGGTTGGCCTATCTATCTTACCTACCCACCACTCTCTGAAGTAGATGTTAGCATTGTGAAGTTTGATCTATTCTTGTATTTTGACTTCCTTCCTTTTGAGCAATAACTATTGTTGAGCATTGGTGTCATTGCTTCTAGCTTTTTGTTCTAGATCCTTAATGTCTTTCTTAAGTGTATCCATCCTTTTGGCTCTAATAGGTGCTCTATTCTTTTTGGCTTCCTTGAGTATTTACTGTACCCTTTCAATAGCATCCTTCCATCCATGTGCCTTAGAATCAGCTGCTACTACAAAAGAGGAGCACCAACCCTCTATTATTTGTTTTTGTATTGTCTACAGTTTGAAGAGGGAAGGGTCAGCCTTAAACCAAGAGGTACCTTTTTGATCCATTCCTAGGTCTATAGAAGCTGAGTGATAGACATTGGGACTCCTAGTATTTTCACTTGGAGCAACAGACAGGTAGGGGACTTAAGAAGAGAAGCCAGACTAGATAGAGTTTATTTGGCTCAATCACTGATTGATCAAGCTCTAGATTTCAAGCAAGTCACCTTTTCCTCTCTCACTCTTTTTAATCATAAACCAAACTCTCTTTACATAGGTGAATGGAAGCCATAGTTGTCATGGGCTTTTACTCCAATAAAATATAGGTATGTCAAAAGTGGGATTGCAAGAATGAAACCCCAATGTGATACATGCATTCTTTGAAGGATGATTGTATTGCTAGTGGAAGACTAAGTGATCTAAAGTCAGCCGATTGAGAAAGGGTGTTATAGGTACTTAGAATGTCTTTGGATCCTTTTATATTCATGCCATAAACACGTCTAAACAATATCCATTGCTCATATATTAATACGTTTTCTTTGCAATAGTATAGAATCAAAGAAGTTTAGGAGTGCCATCAATATGCATAGATATCCAATTGTTGATGCTGCTAATACATTACTCTCAAGTCATTTTCAACCGAATGACTTGGACTCACACTAGTAGCATGTGATTCAAGATGCACCAAGGAAGTGACGTGTCTTTAAAGATAAGAATGTTGAGGAAGAGATGAAAATTTTCATGATAGATGACATGCATGCAAGCATTTCGAATGCTCCTCCCTCACTTCATGAGATTTTAGCTATACAAATTCCAAAAGATAATGATAGTTTAAGCTCTTTTGGATCATTACTCACACCCAGATGTGGGTATCAAGTCTTTGATGCAGAGGACATATAGACGACTTAGCACAAGATGAACATGATGATATCAATAGGATAATGTAGAATATTCATCTAAAGATTCAGACAATGTAAAAATAACCTTCTTATGTATATTGTAAAATATTCTGGTTCAAAAAATTTTATGATCATTTTAAAATTAAAAAAGCTTTTCAACATGGAGAGTACAATGTTTTTTCTTGTTTCCTAGATAATAAACAACTCATTTCCTCTAGTAGACTGCAACAACTATAATATTAATGACTTAGTATACCTTGCATAGAAGAAGATACATTCTTGGATGCTAATTTCCTAGATAAAGGCTAATATATATAGAATCGAATTCACATTTACTTTTTTATGTGCCATGTCATCTAATTAATCTCTTACATGAAGGAACTTTTACTTATATACATATATATATAGGAATAATACAATAATACTTTTCGCTAAATTAAATCCATGAAAACATAAGACAAGTTATCTTTTTAAGTATAGCAATTTGCCACGTTTGACCTTTCTTGCAACTATTGTGGCACATTTTGGTAATTTATGAAGTACATGAGTTTGACCATGCTTAGGGGTATTCAACTTGTTGCACACACACTTTTATGGTTACATCAAGAAGATACTTTAGTTCGAAAATCCTTCGGCCTATGTTCAGAATCAGAGATGCTCGATTTTCACTATAATATGTCACATTGAACAATTCTTATACAAGGACCATCATTTACGATACAAGGAGTTGGGTGTATAGAATATTCGAAGCTCTTAGGAGTTGAATTAACATCAAATGCACTAGTACGATGTTCATTTTAGGGACGAGAGAGCCATCTGTATGGCTCATAAGCGAAGAGGACACTACTCACCATTAATTGGATCACTTCCCCACCAACTTTTTTGAATTAATTCAAATTGCAAGCAAAAGAACAAAGTGACTTCCATGAAGGCTACTCCACCATCAAGAGTAGCAGAGAGGACATAGTTGTAGCACTTCCACCAAGCTTTGCGATACTTGAAGATGAAATAGTTGAAGATGGTACCCATGACAATCCACGAAGTGAAGTTTATGGCGGTCGCTGGTGGAAGTACTGCTGTTGAGCCGAGTAATACAGGCATGTTGATCAAAGGAACCCAAGTTGCTTTGGGGAAAGCCAAATGGAATGCCCAGATGACAACCGGTGCGAGTAATCTTCCCAAAAAAAACTAGTTGAGAGATGGGAATACTCCCTCTTTCCCAAAAATCCTCAGGGGCCCATTTCATCATTACAATAATACTCTTATAAATTGGTTCCCATCTACTAGGTAGGTCTAGCAACCGACATGCTAAATTTATATATGAGAATCTTACTCCACTACTGACTATTATTGGACACTTCAGTGTCAACGTGATGCTTGTTTTGTGGTTGCTCATTGGGCCATCTAGGGTGTCTAGTTGCCCTATGCCTGCTCTGGTTCTTGTGTCAACTAGGAGTCAACACTTTGCCTCAAACTTAATTTCATCTGCATTCGGGTGTCCATGCAGTAAGATATTGAAGTCATTCTTCAAATTAAAAGATGTGTGAGACTCAAAGCATCTTCAAAGCTAGGTGTCGGATTGGGCACAGTCTCACTAAGGTGGCTAATCAAAGTGAGGGAGGTTTTGAGGCATCCTGATCAAAGATATAGGCTTAGAGTGGATCAAGGCGACCTAGTATTAAAGTTGGTGGCCATGGATGCAAGGAATTAGTACTAAGAGGTACTTGGTGGATCCGCCATTCCTCCTTCCATTGCTCCACTACATGGACCACATCTCGATCTGTCATGCCAAGGTGTTGACGCCACCATACATGACCATGCAATCGGTTATGCGATTGACTGTAGCAATCTCTACAGCAAAGAGACAACACAATGATTGATGCTTTGAAGCCCGAGTGAAAAAAAAATAGCAAAAGAGCTACAAAGCTCTACAAGGTGGCCATGTAGTGTAACCGATTTGCAAAGACCCACAAAAGTTATAGTAGAATGTTTGGGAGCTTTGAAGCTCTCGAGGAGGGAGAGTGTTGTAGTACAAGCTGCTCAAAGAGGGCTACAAAAACCACAATAAATTGCACTATAGAACAAGACAAAACAGTTATGATGCAGGCTATGTAAGATTAAGCATGAAAAGCGAGAAGACCAATGCGACCAATTGCCAGCCCATGAAGACCCACAAACACACGACAAAGAGTTGTGAGGCAGCCATTTCGAGCTGCATGGGAGCTTAGCCATGGAGTCAAGTTGCTGCTAGCACAAGCACTCTTGAATGTCAAGCAAAGGTAGCTAAGTTGAAGGAGTGTGGAGTTTCACCACAGCTACGTCAGTAGGAGCCACACTCAAGCAATAGTAGGAGGCCATGACCTAAAGCAAGAGCTTCAAAAGATCTTTCAAGTCAAAATGTCATGAGCGATCTTCATAAGTCTCACAGGATCACATAGAAGGAGAAATAATTATTTTGTATACCTCTCCAAAATGTTGAGTAGGTGGACAAAAAAAAGGCTTGCTTGCAACCATTTCATGGGCATTTCCATGCATAGTGTAATCGTGAAGGGGGCTTGGATAGGGAGAGGATAGGGAGATATGGGATAACTGGATAATGGAAAATGAGAGGAGAGGTGAAGAGATTTTGAGACATGAAGTGTTGAATAGCAGCCTAGTGTCTATTGCCAGGATGTGTAGTCATGCTATTGCAGTACTGTGTGTGAAATATTGAGGTTTGTGTACAAAGCATGATATCGTGAATGATCATAGTGTATTCTATTGCTTACTCAAGAGAGATTGGGATGTGGGAAAAAGAAACTTGCCATCCCATGCCTATTTCCATAGGCAAATTACCATATCTATAGATTATGTTAGGAGAAGGCAAGATGATTGGATGGTTCCTCTATCTCGAGGTCTAGCACACTTACATTGTTTTTTGAAGTCCTTTTTTTGGCATGGTCTTGAATTGTTGAGTACATATTAATGATTCGAGATTTTTTATCTCTTTTACATGGACATCAATCACGGTAGAGAGAGAAGATAGGGTAGGACAATAGCAACTATAGAACAAGGATTGTTGTGAAACCGCAAGATTATGTTACAATGTTAGGTCATCAAAAGTGAATGTGCAATGTTGGCAATCGAGTGTTCATAAGATCTACCTTAAGGATAAGAAAACATTTGATGGGCTATCAAGAAAAACAAAAAAAGAGATGTGAGGGACCATGGGTCAAAACTATTGCTACCATCCTATGAGACGTTACCCGTGCAGAGAGTAGTATACCCCATCCAGAGCCTGAAGTTGTAAATGAGTTATTGTTTCACATGTGCAACTATGTCAATGTAATGTGACAATGATTTGGAGTATGGGAGTTGCAAATCAATTTCTAATTTCATACATACCTAGTTTGGTGATACATGTAAAGGTCTAATATTTCATACTATTTATAATGTGACCAAATACTTTCAAATCTTTGAAATAGGTGTGTCATATGGTTGCAAAGTAGTCATTGTGTGTGAGATAATTGTCACATACATGTAACTTTTGCTATCTACTACACTAGTGCATGTGAAATACTGACATTTGTGTATAGAGCATGATGTTACGAATGATCATAGTGCAGATAAATGCTTACTCGAGAGAGATCGGGACATGGGGAAAGGCAACTTGCGATCACATGCCTATTTCCATAGGCAAATTACCACGTCTATAGCCATCCAATTATGTTAGGAGAGGGAAAAAGGATTGGATGGTTTCTCTTCCTTGAGGTGTAGTGTGTTGAGATATCAAGCTCCACTCGTGATATGCTAGGATGACCGTTGTGCATTTATGTCACCGACTTGTTAGCTGCAAATGCGGTTGGTACACTGCCCATGAATAATAGCTGGATGACAGCAATCCTTATGTACTCTAGTTCGTGGCTCACTTAGTATGCCACCTTAGTTAGCTGAGTTTATTTTGAGACCCACATATAGGGTGCTTCTATTTCTTTGTACTAGAGTTCTTTTGGCTTTCACAACTAAGAAGAGGAAAACTGTTTTCAGCCTCCACCTTTGTGTGTATTCCCCCATTGTGTATGTGAGAAAGCCACAAGTGAGTCTCCTTCCTTCTCTCCCACTATCTTCACATGGTATCAGAGCCTGGTTCGTGGCAAGGAGCTCAAGAAAGCAAACCAAGTTCGCGGTGTCCTGGTAAGAGGATCAGTGTTGCTTTCCTTTTTCAAGTTTGGGAGCAAATCTCTGTAGGTAGCATAGCCGGAAAGTGCAAGAGTGCATTGTCTCAGATTGAGATGCCCTTTGTGGTGTGGCGAGAGGGCAATATATGCTCGGGAGCGAGCGATGCCCTTGGTGACTTTATTTTTCTAATTTGAGGCCATTTCAGGGCCCGTTTTGGAGGCGGAAGTTCTCCGCAAGCACTGAGAAAAAGGCCCTGTTTTTGCTATGCCACCACTGCTCTGCAAGTTGGTGAAAAGTTGCCATAGAAATTGCATCGTATGCCTATGCACAGAGATATTGGGAGTTACAGAATCATCCTTATTTCCTGTTCATGCAAAATTGTCACTAGGAAGTGACTATGTGGTCAAAAACCACTTTTATCAGTTTTGCAGATTTGCCCTTGAAGCTGTGTTTTTTGCAATGATAGAATATTTTGCAGTGTTCTGTAATGGCGTCTGATTCTCTTTAACAAATTGTCACTGAAAAGCTTGACAAGAACAACTTCCAAGCATGGAAGTTTAGAATGACGAACTTCCTTATGGGAAAAGGCTATTGGGAGTTCATTACAGGAAATGAAGAAGAACCAGTTCTTCCTAATGTTCCCAATCAATAGGAAATGAAGGCATTTAAAGGATGGCATGAGAGAGCCAAAAAAGTTATGTACTAGCTGTCTATTAGTATTTCAGATTCTATGATTGTGCATATTCAGGATGCAAGTACGCCAAAGGAGGCATGGGATACTTTGGCAAAAATGTACAACACAAATATGCAAGCTAAGAAAATGCAGCTCAAGCAGGAGTTGCACAATGTGCAGAGAGAAAATATGAGCATCAATGACTACCACATGAAGGTGAAGAAAATTGTAGATGCACTTGCTTCCATTGGGTCGCCAGTGGAAGATGATGATTTAGTTTCTATGACCTTGAATGGTCTAGGAAAGGATTATGCACACACAGTTCCGGACATCCATTGCCGTCCATGAAAAATTTCCTAATTTTGAGGAGTTGTTTGCTCTTCTAATTTCTGAAGAGCAGAGAAATGGTGGTGCATCTTCTTCAAAAGAAACTGTCTTCTACTCAAATTCTAGAAGAGGTAGAGGCAGAGGTAGAGCATGTTGAGAGTTCACGCTCAACATCATGTGATCATGTGTGCATAGCACCATCACGTGATCATATGTGCATAGCACTAACCTTATAGAGTGCTATAAAGGAAAGGGTTAGATCCCCTAACCCTAACCCTAAAAGGGTTTGTATATATTCTATTTTTTCAACTAAATCTAGTGTACAGTTAGTCATTTGTGGTGTGCTCTCTAGCTGTGCCCTCTCTCCTCATCTCCACTCTTCTCCTCTCCCCTCTTCATATTTTGTCATGGTATCAGAGCTCCCTTGTCTTCCGCTCAGACATTGAGTTTCTTGAGAGTGTGAGAGAGATTGTGAGATTGAGAGTTCTCTTGAGTGATTGTGAGATCCTTCCCTTCACTTCCGTTGAGAGAAAATTCCATCCATTTGGTGAGATATTTCCGTTCATCTCCTTCAAGAGTTTGTGAGAGATTTGATTCTTCTTCTTAAGAGAAATAGAGAGAAAGTTTCCATCCACTATTCTTGAGGTGTGAGAAAGAGATAGATTTCTTGTTTGAGAGAGAGAGAGATACATAGAGTTCTTCACAAGGCCACCCACTCGATTCCTGGCTCTCCACAGCCAGCAACATCAACAACGGGCTCTATTCTTCACCTCCTTCGTGCAGCGCCAACGAGCCCCTCGTAAGCCATCTGTAGCCTCCTACGAGAAGACTGCGCCAAGCTTTTGACAATACCAAGCGCCTCCTTTCACAAGCCTCACAGCTAACTCAAGGCACCCCTGCAGCAGCGAAGCCCAAGCCTCCTGCAGTTTAGCCTTTTCTCTGAAGCCCAATGCCTGGCTACCCATTACAATACAGTCTAGCGGCAAATCAACCACAGCGTCACAGAGTTTTTCCCTTGCATCGCCCCAGTAGATCTTAAAGACCACTATGAGCTGCTTCTGCCGCACCTCGCCTTCCAGCAAGTCGAGCGTCTCTGCATCTGTGGCGACTCCATACCTCTTGGAGACACCGGGAGATGCAAAATTGGGGAGAGGAATGAGAGGAGAACCGGTGTCTTCCCAAAGATGTACCTCGCCCGTCTCGTTCACCTTCTTGTTGACTACGACGAGGATGAGGTGATCACCGTGTTTAACAATGTTCTTCAACGCCCACTCCAAGGCATACTTACTGTTGGCAGAGAAATCCATCGCGATTCCTACTTGTCTAGCTGCCATAATTCCCTGCGCAACTGCTACTGCACACTACTCGAACACCACCCGCGACCTGCAGCACCGACGGAATCCCGAAGATTCCGTCAGAATCTCCGAAAGATTCCGGTGGCTCACCTTGCAACACGTGGCAGATAGGACCTAACCAGGCTAAGGTTCAGTCAACCCCTAGTTAGGTGGTTTGATCACAATTGTGCCACATGGCAACGTCATCTTATCTGCCACGTCAGCTGACACATCACCGACTGCCATGTCATCAGTGCCATGTCATCAGGCCACGTCATCAGTGCCACATCATCAGTGCCATGTCATCTATGCCACATCATCAGTGCCATGTCACCTGTGCCACGTCATCAGTGCCATGTCACCTGTGCCATGTCATTAGTGCCACATCACCTGTGCCACGTCATCAATGCCATGTCATCATTGCCACGTCACCCTGCTGACATCATCAGTGCCACCTCAGCAGTCCAGTCAGCACTGACCCTCTGCAGACACAGTCCCTTGCCAGGCACATTGTGCACACACTGCATGTGCACACTCCTGCCACCTCAGCACAGAGCTTCACTGGCACACCTCTTGCTAAGCACAGTGCCACATCATCACTGCATGTGACTCACAGTGACACATCATCATTGAGCACCATTTGCACTCCTTTTGCCCCTCCACCTAGATCAAATCGTATCTCTTGATCCAAGAAGAATTTGAGGGTGCTCCAAAAAGGAAAGTCGCTCGATTTTTCGCTCTACGCGCTCGTTACATCACGCGCACATTTCGGTGCAAGTTACACTCACATTTGAGCCTCGCCATCAAAACCACTTCCTTCACGCACATTTGCCTCTACATCGACGCATCTGACCCAGCACTTAAAAAGAACAAAAGAAAAGGAATTATTTGCTGCTCTTTCATCGATCGACGGTTGGTTTAGATCTAGATCAGAGTAGACTAGATCGCCATAGAGGGGACGCTTTGAATTCCCCAAGTTGCCAATCTAAGCCATGCCCGAAATTCCCGACTAGTACCTACTCGGAGTCAGTCCATACGCTCACATCCGATTTTACATCATTACATTACCTGAAACCTTACGTTCATCAGTTCAGTGAGCAGACTTCAGAGTTCAGAGGCATTGCAGATTGGTTCAGTGGGCAGATAGCACTTGATTTCACACACACATGCCACCATTGTAAAGCCTATTTGGTTATCTCACGGCATCGTGCACATCATTTTTCAGCCTTGTAAAGCCTCTTGGCTATTCCCGGCATCATTGCCACAAGCCTTGTAATACAGATCAGATCTTTATACTGTAGTTCTATCGTCACCGACGGTACAGAGATTTCACTTGGCATCTTCAGTGTATTTGCAGTTGATTCATACAGATTTTGTCAGGACACTTTTGAGTACATTGTTTGCACCATGTCGACTAGCAACCTCAATCTGGAGGCATCTGCTAAGTTAGACAACTCCAATTACGGTACATGGAAATACCGAATGGAGACCACTCTTGTGCTTCAGGACAAATGGGAGTATGTCGATGGATCCATACCTAGACCATTGGCCGATCCAGCCACCAGTAGCTCTACTCCATCTGTTGTCACAGCACCAGCAACGGGATCTACATCTACACAAACAGTTTCCGCGCCAGTAGCAGATCCTGCCATTGCCCGAGCTCAAGCAGAATGGGATAAGAAAGACAAGTATGCCTATCACCTGATCAAGCAGAATGTGCAAGATGTCATGCTAGGACAGCTCAACACAGTCAAGACATCAAAAGAAGCATGGGATATGTTCGCAGCTCTCTACGAGTCCAAGAACACATCCAGGATTCTCACCCTGAGAAACCAGACCAACTAGAGTTTCCGCAATAGCAATGAAACCGGTCATGCTTATGTACTTCGCATCAAAGACTACAACAATCAACTTGCAGTAGCAGGAGAGACTATGAATCCCGCAGAAATGGTTCAAGTAATCCTGAATGGACTAGGAGAAGGATATGAGAATCTAGTCCAGAGTATTGCCATCCAACGGCAAATTCCAACACTGGAAGAAATTCAGTCAATTCTACTTGGTGAAAAACTTAGGACTCAGGCCATTCAATCACGTAAAGGTCATTCTAATGATCAGGCATTCATAGCTTCAGACAGAAGCAGAGGCAAAAGCAGAAACAGAGGTAGATCATATCAGAAAAGTGGTCATCATCAACAAAATCAAAGTCAGAATCAGCATCAGCATCAGCATCATCCTCAGCAACATCAGAATCAGCAAAGAGGAAATCATTCCAACCGAGTGCAAGATTGCCTAAATTCAAGGTTGCAAAAATGCATAAGGTATGTGAAGCCTGTCAATTTGGAAAACAGGCAAAGAAACCATTTCCTAGACATGTTCAAGAGAGTAAGAAGCCATTGGAATTAATCTACTCTGATGTGTGGACTACTAAAGCTGCATCTATTGGAGGCTATCGTTATTTTGTCACTTTTATTGATGACTACAGCAGAAAAGTTTGGGTGTATTTTATGAAAAAGAAAAGTGAAGTGTTTGGGCATTTCAAAGCCTTTAAAGCTATGGTTGAGAAAGAAATAGGCCTGCAAATAAAATGCCTAACTTAAAGGTCAGATGGAGGGGGAGAGTACCTCTCAAATGAGTTTGCAAGGTTCCTGCAGGAGCATGGCATAAAGTAGCAATATTCATGCAGTCATACCCCACAGCAAAATGGACTTGCAGAAAGGAAAAACAGGCATATTGGAGAGGTATCTCGGGCCATGCTAAATGAAAAAGACCTACCAAATTATTATTGGGCTGAAGCAGTTGCTACAGCAGTTGACATAATGAACAAGTCTCCCACTGCAGCAATACATGGCATGATGCCAGAGGAGATGTATACTGGTAGGAAACCAGATATTTCTCATTTGAAAAATTTTGGTTGCATTGCCTATGTTCATGTGCCAGATGAGTTGAGGTCCAAGTTGTATCCAAAAGCTGAGAAGTGCATCTTTATTGGTTATTCTCTGCAGCAAAAAGGGTATAGATGCTATAACCCTTCTACTCGTAAGTTTACAGTGAGCAGAGATGTTGTTTTTGATGAGATGAGCGATTGGTATAAACCAATTAATGTGATTGATGATGTAGATGCACAAAATGGTAATGCTGCACAGAATTCACAGCAGCAATCACAAAATATTAGTGGACCTGCAGTGTCCTCTAGCAGTGGTTCACATACTTTGCCATGGACAAGCAGATTGAGATCAGGAGAATCTCCTCAAAGCAATGCAGATAGTGGTATGCAGGTATCATAAAAAGGAAAAGAGAAGGTAGATCAGCCCATGTTTGATGTGAATGCAGGTCATTCTTATGTGGATGGTGAATCCAGTGGCTCAGAACAAAGCATTGATGATGAGTTGGGTATTCATTCTATTGTTACACCTAGAGTAAGGAAGACCAGGAATGTTTTGAGAACACCTAGAAGCGAGCCTATTTTGCACAGGTCTACTAGAGCTAGGTATCCTTTGGATAGGCTGAAATATGATGGATTTACAGCCATTTACTATGCCTATATGGTCAAAGTGATATAGGAACCAGAACCCACTTCTTTTGAGCAAGCCATGGGAAAAGAAAAATGGGAGAAAGCCATGGATGAAGAAATGGATGCCTTGGAAGCAAATGCTACATGGGAATTGGTGCCTTTGGCTAAAGACAAGAATGCAATTGGCTATAAGTGGGTTTATAAGGTGAAGCACAATGCAGATGGTTCTGTTGAACAGATACAAGGCAAGATTAGTTGTCAAGGGGTATGCACAGACATATGGCATTGATTATGAAGAAACATTCATCCAGGTTGCAAGGATGGCAATCATAAGAGTAGTCATTGCTATGGCTACATCAAAGGGATGGTCTTTACATCAGATGGATGTAAAGAATGCCTTCTTGCATGGTGATTTGCAAGAAGAGGTCTTTATGGAGCAGCCACTAGGTTATGTTCATGTTGTTCATCCTGAGTTTGTTTGTAGGTTGAAGAAAGCCTTGTATGGCTTGAAGCAAGCACCTAGAGCATGGTCTGACAAATATCTTGTCACTATTGGCTTTCAAATTTCCAAGGCAGATTTCTCACTTTATGTGAGAAAAACAGAGAAAGGTATTATGCTGCTTGTCATTTATGTTGATGATTTGATCATCACAGGTGATAGTGATGAAGATATCCTTCATGTGAAAATGCTATTGAAGCAGAAGTTTGAGATGAAGGATTTGGGAGAGCTACGTTATTTCTTGGGCATTGAGGTGATTAGATCACCAAGTGGGATACGGCTCTTGCAGAGGCAGTATGGATTGGACATGCTATCCAAATATGGGATGGCAGGCTGTAAGCCTATTTCAGCTCCTTTGGAGCAGAATGTGAAGCTGAGCGAAGATGCAGGTGAGCTTTTGGAAGACCCTACTATGTACAGATGCATAGTAGGAAGTTTGATTTATATGACTATTACCAGGCCAGAATTGAGCTATGCTGTTGGATTGGTAAGTCAGTTTATGCAAGCTCCAAGGAAACCGCATTTGGATGCAGCTAGATGCATACTCAGGTATGTGAAGTCCACATTGCAGTATGGACTATTTCATGAGACTGGGGTTCAGATACAGTTGCATGGATACACTGATGCTGATTGGGCTGGTAGTATTTCTAATAGACGATCTACTAGTGGATATGTGTTCTCTTTTGGGAGTGCTACAGTCACTTGGAGCAGCAAGAAACAGCCTACAGTTGCCTTGTCGAGCACAGAGGCTGAGTACAGGGGTGCAGCAATGGCTGCATGTGAGGTAGCTTGGTTGCATAAGCTACTTTATGATATGCATTAGTCTACAGATGGGCCAGTTGTCATTTATTGTGACAACATGAGCAATATACACTTGGCAAATAACCCAATCTATCATGCTAGAACAAAGCACATTGAGGTGCATTATCACTATGTGTAGAAGAAGGTTTTACTAGGTCTTATTGATCTAGTTTATGTCAGCATAGAGGATCAGGTAGCTGACATATTCACAAAGGCATTGGGTATAGTGAAGCTGCGCAAGTTCAAACACATACTTGGTGTGCAGGAATTGGGATTGAGCTCGAGGGGAAGTGTTGAGATATCCAGCTCTACTCGTGGCTCTACTCGTGATATGCCAGGGTGACCGTTGTGCATTTATGTCACCGACTTGTTAGCTGCAGATGCGGTTGGTACACCGCCCATGAATAATAGCTGGATGACAGCTATCCTTATGTACTCTAGTTCGTGGCTCAATTAGTATGCCACCTTAGTTAGCTGAGTTTGGTTTGAGACCCACATATAGGGTTCTTCTATTTCTTTGTACTAGAGTTCTTTTGGCTTTCACAACTAAGAAGAGGAAAACTATTTTTAGCCTCCACCTTTGTGTGTATTCCCCCATTGTGTATGTGAGAAAGCCGCAAGTGAGACTCCTTCCTTCTCTCCCACTATCTTCACATAGTGCACTTACAACACGATGTGATGCAATACTTATTTACTAGAAATATTGTGCCAAGGCATTGTAGATTGTCTTTTAAATTGGGATTTGCTTCCAGAGTTTATGTTGCCTTCCTTATTTCAATATAGTAATCTGAATTTTGCACTTTGTAGTATATTATAATTACTTAGTGCAAGCATCATTTCAACAATTACAGTTGCATTACTTCAACATCTACATAATTGTGGGCATGTTGCAAAGGTTCAAGTAATAATTATTTCATGATAGTGTAAAGTGTTAGAGTGTTGTAATATTCCTTATTTCAATCTTGCAGTCCAAATGTTACACTTCCTAGTATATAAGTACATAGGCATCATTTCAATAAGTACAATTGCATTACTTCAACATCTGCATAATTGTGAATGCATTGCAAAGGTTCACATAATAATGATTTTATGCTAATGCAAGTGGTAGAGCATAGATATATTCATTGTGTTTGTGCTAGCCATTAATGAAGTTATATAACACTTTCACAGATAGTCAATGGCACAAGACGACAAAGAAATGAGGATCGCATATAAAATTACTACCTCATGAAAGTGTAAGGGAAAGATTTATATCTTCATGAAAGGCCAATTCCATGTGTTACTTGTGCATGGCAATCCTACAACTACTCAAAGAATTTGTAAATGCAACATGCATAAACAATCAACAAAGTGTAGTTTTAGTAACTACGCAATTTACATTACCGACATCTAGTAAGCATAAGTATTAAGATAACATGGACAAAGCGTGTCATTATACTGTATACGAGTAAATCAAACATGGAGAGTCACAATGTATCAGGCCCAAACCATCAACAAATACATCTAATACTTGAGTAAGCCACTTATTTAAATGCATCAAATCCTAAGTACATTGCAAGCGTTTATTTTGCCATACATATCCAATAAAGATGTTCACATCTCACATTGTGGTTTTTACATCTCGGCAGCATACCTTGAACATTGCTGTCAATTTCATTGGGTTGGTAACATCCCTATTTGTCACATCCTACTAGATTATTTCTCCATAGCTACATCAACTAGCTTCACATCTAGATGCCTCTTCTATAGAGCAACTGCACAATCCACGATGACATAGGACATGTCGCTCTCCAAGCCCCCTTCTACCCCTATGATGAATCTTTTGCTACAACCTCGATGCCCCTTCATAATGCTACCCAAGCCATGGGAACCATTGTTTGCCTTGGCTCTCCATCTTGCAACACTCCACCAACCATAGCCATGACCAAGGGAGTTGTAGGATGGTGAGACAAGGGATAGACAATGATGCATATGACTGCCTACACTAGGCTAGGCTACCAGCAAGCTAGGTGCATGTGCCATTGCTCCTCCTCCCTCATCCCATTGAATTATTATGATCTTGGCTCCGATGACCAAGAAATTCTCCTAGAGCAACCATCTAATCGCATGTCATGGGGCTAGACAATGATGTATATGACCACCTACGCTAAGGTGGGCTACCAACAAAATGCAAGGGGTGGATTGTGTGCTCTTAGCAGTGATAGGCACCTAGAGTCACACAAATGGACATAAGAAACGAAGGGGAAATAGTGGGAGGGCAAAAATTCTAGCTATATAAAGGCCTTAAGGGCAAAGAAAGAATTCAGAGCACCTAGAAAAATCCCTCTCTTTGACATGCTTGGCATGTAGCCATACACACTATTCTTCACGTTGTCATCTTTCGATCAACCAATCTTTGATCCAGGTGGACTTTACTTTCTACACATTTCCTTTCTCTTCCCTTTGGCCTATCTTATGGGTTTTATTCCCAAAGGCAAAGGATGACCCATCACTTAAGAGGGGGGAATGCATTTTATGTATAGGATCATAAGTTTTACTCATTGTACAAGCTTCTACTACGTAGTCACTATGTGCACACATGCACATACTACTCTGATTCTTTTCAATTTTCTTAGTTTTGGATGCTATCATATGCACCAATTGAAATCCACAAAAAGGTCTTGTACATGCACACTCTACTTACCCAATGTAATTTAAGAGGGGGTGTTAAGGATGGTGTCAATTGCATTATACCTTAAGGTCATTAGGAGCAAACCCTAATCCTAATTCTAACCCTAAGAGGTTCTCATATATATATATTCAAAAACTATGAAAAAATGGAATTCTTGACTTGATTGGATTTGTATGAAAACATAAAATTGAGCACATTCTCAATTAAACCAATGTACACACAAGGAAAAAATTTAACAATATTGCAATTTTTAAAACATCATATAAAAATGAAAGAAGAAGGTACCCATCATACAAAAGATCTTACAAATAATCATGTATTACATCCTCATTTGTATCCACGCCCCTAAGTTCCTCACTATCAACATCATCATCTCATCCCTATGCAATTGTAATGCTACTTCTAATTGTCCTCGAGTAACTCTAGAAGAGGGTCTAGCTTTATCAATGCATTTCTTTGAGGGAAGCTTTTGTTTAGTGATGCCAATTGTCTCCTTGCAAAGATGTTCAGCATTGGTCAATTGAAAGTCATAAACAAGAATGTCAACCTCATCAAGAACAAGCACACTGACATGTGGTTAATTTTTTGCTCATCTTCGCTTTCCCCTACCATGAGCATCTGTGACCATTTCAAGGGTGTACTTTCCATTGTACGCATCATGACTCTTGGTTCTAAACCAATGCACTTGAAGGAAAATTATATCTCCAGTTCCATATTTGATCAAACCAATTACCTCTGCAATCCAAAATAAATGGCCAAGAGGATCATCATCGACAAGTGTTGCAACCATGGAGTCCACCTTTATGTCTTGCACACTTCCTCTCCACATTTCTACAAGTCACTCTTGTCTTTTATGAGACCTCCATGCACCCAAATACATTTCTCTTAGCTGTACATTAATCATACCTTGCCATTGTGTATGAAGAGAAGTTGTTGCATTTTCAATTGGAGTTGCATGAAATGATGGCCAATAGAAGGAACATTTAGAGAGAGAAAGAGAGAGAGAGAGAGAGATGGAGGGAGATGGAGGGAGACACACACACACACATAGAGGGGGGAGGGAGAGGGCGACATCATTATTCTCAAACCTGGAAAGAATTTGGGATTGATTTTCAGAGAACTCATTCCACCATCTTGTGTCCTCATCCCTTGCATATGTGTGGGCCTTCTCAATGAGATCCTTCTTTTCTTGAAGGCATCTATGGTAATCAATGTCTCTCTTTTGGCTTTGAGCCCATTGTACTTCTGCTAAAAGCTCGAGTGGATCTTGAAAAGAAGCACAAATCATATGATCAAGTATGAAAGATAGAAATAGCAATCTATCCTCTCATAGCCATGTTGGATATGAAGAGTATTGCTTGCCATCCATATATGTTTTTGCATCTCTCATGTTTATGCAAAATTGACGCTGAAGCTTATATCCTTTAGTTGTTGAATACATGTGTTGAATGAATTTGAACCATTCAAAAATTTCTAAAGTCAAATGTTTCTTTCAAGTGTAGCACATGAGGATGTGGTGTATATGGTTTAGTTATAAGTGAAATCATTGTTGTCAAAGTGAAGGCATCATATCATTCTAGCTTCTTTGAGAATGTGCTAAACATATTATCAATTTGATCATGTGTGTGATGAACCAAGAAGAGCCCAAGTCTGACCTGAGTGAAGATACCTTTTTGCACCAACATATTCAAAAATGCAAGCAAAGTTTGATTCTTGTTCTCTCTAGCTGTGTTGTCCAATTGCAAATACAAGATAGACGGAAGAGGCCCTTCCCATGTTGAAATTATATGATGAAGAATGGTGATTGTTAGATTGGCATCATTATGGACATTTGGATAGGTTAAAAATACTTTTGATAAAAGTTGGTTGTTATATATGAGACATCCAACAAGATGTATCTGCACAAAAGAATCCTCCTTCAAATCCTTAGGTACCCTAACAAAATGTGGGAGGTTGGTCTTTTTCTAGTCCATGCCATCAATAGCAATCCCTAAGTATTTGTTTGGATTCTTCAGACCCTTCTTCCTGTACTTTGTAAGCTTTGCACGTTCCAATGCTTGTTGTTCTCTAAAACATTTAATATAAAGTAGATGGACAATACATGAAATATTGAGCATGGAGGAGTACCTTTTTCATTCTTCAATTTTGCATTTTGCCTCCTACTCTTCAACTTTGCACATATGCTACATATCCCCATTCTAACCTTCCTTGGAATGGTCACATTGTTGAAGTAATTCTTCCATAACCTTGTGAAATGGTAGTATCTCATGTGTTGCTCATTATTGTTTAATATCTCATCTTTGTATATTGAGAATACTTTGAATCTTGTGTAGCTATCAATTAAGTGTAGTTTGCCTATGGTTGGAATTACCTCTGCATGTTCCTTAAAATAACTTTCCATCCATGAAACAACAAACCTTCCACAAGGTCCAATCAACTTTCCATAATGGCGATTTCTCCATAGACCATCCTTCAAAGACCTAGATGGAATCCGTTGCAATCTATTGTTGCCAAGAGTGAGTGCATGCTTGAACGCTCCTCTACAAACCAATATCTAGTCAAGGTAGTATTCAAAAACATCTTTTGTAGTTTGCATGATCGATCTACATAGATGAGCTTCTTGCTCTTCAGGATTAAGACTGAGGTAGTCAGATCTGATGGACTTGATCTTCCCAACTCCTAGATGTCAGAAGCAATCATTATGGCAACAATATACCTTAGATGTCTGAGAGAGTTGAGCTGTAGATAACAAGAATCTTTTTCTCCTCCTACCATAGTTGGAATGTCTTCTAGTGATGTATAGAGTCACTTCCTGATGTACAACCATGTGATCATCGTCGCTATCTGAAGTTTTCCTTGTGCTCCATTGACATGTTTCACTAGCTGGTGGTGGATTCCTAGGCATGATCTCCACATTGCCAAATGAATGGAGGCTTGCCTCATGTGGGAAGTCATTATCCTTGAGTGGTTGTGACTCCAATTGTTATTATTCCAATGATGACTCTAAGAGTAAGCAACCCTTGTTCTTATTTTCCATAGAGCAAGGAGACTCAATATATGATTCCAATGATGACTCTTGCTGAAAACGATGATCATTGTTACTTGCCCTATGCACAGGGGATTCCACATTTAGTGCCAAGAAGTTGGATTGGACCTAGCTCACCACATTTTGTGGTGAAGAAGACTCAATATATGTGTCTAGTAAGGACCCATCCTTTTCATTTGAGGTCGATGGAGAAGTAGAATGGTAGGATGGAAGAGAACTAGTGCTCCTAGTAGTTTATTCTTGAGAAATAAGGAGAATGAAAGAATGGAGGACAATGTAGATAACATAAATGTGTAGAAGAGTGAAGAAGCATAGTTTGGGATGTCCTAACCCTAACCCCAATTTTAGAAGCCCCAGAATCCAATATTTAAAAAACCAAAAATCAAGAAATGCATTGTTTGGGACGTCCTAGACCTAAACTCTATTTGTAGAAGCCCTGGAATAAAAAAGTTTTAAAAATTTTTTAAAAAAAATTCAAATACATAGAGTATATAATAGAGGCCCCACAAGCACATTCCCCATTTGCAATGTTCATCTATGCTCTTACTCATACCAAGCTAGAGACAATATTTTGGAACAAATTTGAGTATTGAATCATAGTGTAGAGCTCGATACTTCAAGAGAAAGAGAATGGCTGGGTATGTATTTTCTATCAAACATTAGAGATTCCATATGGAAACAAAATATTCATTTTTGGAAAGTAAATGTTTTAAAGGTATTGTTGTTCACATATTTTGTTTATCAATTGAAAGGAATCTACATAATGTTGATGAAGTTATGACAACAGTTGATAGCATCATCCACTTGAGTCATAACTTATGAAGAAACTCAATAACATCATTGAGTTGTGTCATGACTTATGACAAAACTCCATCACATCACCGAGTTGTGTCATGTGTCATTTCCTAACTCAGTGCTATTATGAACAATAAATTACAAAACTCAATAACATCATTAAGTTAGTGAGGAAAACATAAGAAGTATGTTTGTGGAAGTTTAAATTTGATCTCCAGCCCATGACAAAGGCACCTATATATGTCTTGATAATAGCATCAAGTGTACTCATGCCTCATCATAGAAGTTGATGATGTTATCAAGTTATGTTAGAAGCTGAAACAAATAGCAATGAGCTATAATATGAGTTAGAATGGGAAATTAGAGCTATATTTATGTTGGTATTATTGCTTGGCTCTTGTAGGTCATATGTGTTGGTTAGATGGAATTTCCTTTTACAAGGAATTTTGTAGTAGGTAATGACCCCCTAACCTTGCACCCAATTTTTGAGTGCCTTATGCTTTGAATTTGAACAAAGTGCGGAGGCCAAATCATGTGGAGCATATTTTGGCATTGTAGAGCCACTCATTCTCTTAATTTTTGAGCCAAAAAGCTCGAGTCCTAGCTCAAAAGTTATGGCCAATTTACTATTTCTATATTTGTTATGACAAAATTCGATGATGTTATTGAGTTTGTCATACCTTATGCCAAATTTTGATGACATCATCGAGTTTTGTCATAACATATGACAAAATTCGATGATGTTATCGAGTTATGTCATAACTTATGACAATTCTCGAGGTTGTTATCGATTTCTATCACAATCATGCTAAAATTCGATGACATCATTGACTTTCATCATAGCAGTCGCCACAACTCGAAGCTGTTATCAAATTTAGGGTTAACTTATGACATGGATCAATGATATCATCAAATTTTGTCATAATTTTTGGATCAGTAGGACATGGAAAAGAATAACACGATGGTGCAGGTGCAATGATTAAAAGGTCCCTTACAAATGAGCAACTTAAGATCGATGGTGTGGTTTTGAAGCAAGAAGCTGATGTAGTGCTATTTTTAACAAACTCATTGAGTAGTACTGCATCTACTAGCTCCAAGCATAAGGAAGGCCCATCCAAAAGAGTGTTTTGGGAGATCAAGTTGGGTGAAGTGGATAGGACCAAGACATGGGGTTGTGCAAGGGTGGAGGGATCTTGAGGATTGCATAGCATTCAAGGATTTTTCAAGCACGATGCAACACAATTCAAAAAACAAAATTGTCTTGCTATTGCCATGCATGCATGCATGTATGCAAAAAAGGTGGAGATCATGTGAGAACAAGTCCTATGTTCAAGCTTGGGCATTGGGCATTCTTTCTTCAACTAATGAGGTATCAAGTGAAGAAAACATATTTGAAGAACCTATCTATGAGAGTTGCGAGGACTTGCTAAGTGATTTGCTTGTAGAGGGAGACAATTTTTCTATCAATGTTGAGGAGGGAAATGACGAGGGTGTGGACTTCTTCATTCTTAAATGTAGCCATGCAAAGCAAATAGCAAGCAAAGTGCTTAGAGACAACAAGTGGGGCACTATTTGATAGCCTTGTTGTTGCCTCCTTTGTCCTTGAGCTTTTCCTCTCCCAACAAGAAGCGACTCAATGTCCTTGGCCTTCTTTTGGGCCCTTCCCTTCATAACCTTTCCACTAATTGGTGAGTCAAACTCTTCGGAAGGCTGCCCTCCTTGATCAGATTTTTGAGAATATGTACGCATTGTTGGAACTGGACTGTCTGGTTCTAGTGATTCATCTTTATTCCTAGAAATTAGAGGCTTTACTTGAGAGAAAGTTGTTGGCTGCATAAAGAATTAGTAGCATGTGTCAAAGGAAGGCATACCAATACATTAAAACAAAAGCCATCAAGATTTTTGTAATAATTCACAGAAAGCAATACCCAACTCGATGGTGTTATCAAATAAAGTCATAACTTATGAAAAACTTGATAACATCATCACGTTTTATCATAATTTATGACGAATCTCGATAACATCATCGATTTTTATCATAACATATGACAAAACTAGAAAACATCATCGAGTTTGATGAAAGATTTATTAGCACAACATGATAAGAGGTACCTAGCCATGCTCTTGGAAAGAAAACAAAATATCTTTGCCTTTTTTCTTCTTCTGCAATGGCACCAAAACAAAATTTGTTTGTCTTTGTTCTTACGAGATAGGTAACATGTGCATGGAAGAAGGTAGCTTCTATGAGCTAGGGGATTTGAGATAGATGAGGAGATGTAAATGGAGTTTGAGAGAAAGAAGGCAAGTTTTATGTGGCTGAGAGAAGAAATCAAGCTTGGAATATCATAGGTGACTATCTAAGAGAGGCGATCAAGGAAAAACTTGCAAAAAATATAATTTTGAATGTGGTCTTGTAGGTCACTTTTCGCCCCAAAAGTATTGTAAACCCTTAAAAAATTCTCACTATAGCTTCCTAAATAGATCTTAAGAGAAGAAGAGTGACAAGCTATGATTCTCAACTGGATGGCTTCTTACGTACAATTTATTCTTAAGCGGAATCGTTCAATTCCATCATTGGATCTTTGAACATCAATCCAAACAAGTGGTAGAGCCAGGTTAGTTGATTGGATGGAAAATTCAGCTAAACAATCATAGCAATCAAAATTAGCTTCAGCAATATTTGAGACAAGGTTAACATTGTTGATGCTCAAGCATGAATATTGCTATGCAAACATAACATGTAGCTTCATCTGTTGTCCAGATCAATCTAAAAGAGAAGACGGTTAGTATAGCTCCCTAAAATAATTTTGGAGCATCAAAGCATAGAGCAAGGTGAAACTTGTACCTGCACTAAAGTCCAAGTTGTCTCCCATTTTCCTTGGCTTAAGGAAAAATATATTTAGTCTGTCGTCTAATGATTTTCATACTCTCCACCATGCCCCTCGCTACTTGAAAGAGTCAATGGAAGATAACATGTTTGTTGATTCAGATAAATATCAAGTAACAAAGGCAATTACATAGCTCGTCACTAGGTTAGCATCGTCATACCGAGTCTTGTAGCTCGAAATTCTCAAACAAGGTTTGACATTTGCATACAACTCAAGTTCCTTGCCTAGGGCAAGCTATCTAAAGTCACTTCTCAATCAACCAAAGGAGAGACTTGAAATAATCAATAGGGATTTGTGGCAGTATTAAAGTGTTTGTTTTAAAATGCGTTATTAAAATATTATGGGTGTTTTCTTATCAGCCCAGGGGCATTTTAAATCGGGCTAGTAGCAAATTTTATGGAGATTGGCTACAGGCAGTTACCGTGCGGTAAGTCTTTATACTGCATAGTGGAATGGTGGCCTGAGATTTGGGAGGGATTTAAAATTGCAGTTCTAAATCGGCAAATTAAAACATTTAAAAAAAAAATTTGGGGGTCCCCGAAGTGATTTAGACTAGTCTATGAATGATTTTTTAATGGCTCCAGTTATAACAAGTTATTGGATAGTAAAATGACACACCGTGCAATAAAGTTGTGGTGAAAACATTGCACGGTAATGTTATATACCGAGCGGTATGGGATATACCACAAGGTAGGCTTAATCTACCAAGTAGGATTATAACAGCAACCACGTGGTATTGTTAATTTATTGTGCAGTGTAGTTGATTATATATACTGTGCACCCACCTTGTACTATTTGCATTCCAAAGATTCCAGTACTACTTGAAGTCTCAATAAAAATAGAGAAGGATAAGCAAAAGGCTACAAAGCTTCCAAATAAAATTTGAAGTTCTTTTATTCTTTTAAAAAGTGTCTAGTGTCGATGGTGGGATCGTTTAGGCTAGTTGATATCTACCCATAATAGGATGTAAAATGGATAAATGCAAAGCTCTTAGTTTACAATTTATCATTGGGGATTTGAAACAATTGTTTTGATAAACAAAAGAATTTTTTTGCAAGAAGTTTGAAGTTACTTTCATGAAAATATGAAAAGGAAGGATGTTTTTAGAGGGCATAAGCTATATAGTGTCTAAAAATTAGTGAAAAAAGAATATGTTTTAAGTAGGCACAAACTAATATAGTTTTTAGTATTCATAAACTTGTTGTAAAAAAATCATATGTTTAGTAGTCATAAGCTACATATTTTTTAAAAATAGAAAAAAGGGTAGATGTCTTTGAAAGAAAGAATCTATGTGCCAATGGGTAGTCTGTGTATAATGCCAACTCATAACTACTGGCATGTGGATACAAAATATCTATGTCACATGTGCCAGTAGGGGTTTTGCATATGCCACCCTATAACTACTCACACATGGATGTAAAATACTAGATAATATATTATAGTATAGTTATTTAGTAAGAAAAGAGGACTTTGTCCAATTGTGGATCGCTTTTGCCAGCTGATAACAAATCATTGAAAGTCTAATCGGTTGTGTAGCTCACAATTGCCATCTTGTATCAACTTGCAAATTACACACTAGAGATCATTATGGACCATACTTGTTTAGTTATTACAAGGTTTGACATTTGCATACAACTCAAGATTCTTGCATAGGGCAAGATTGAGAGATTTATGGCCTTTGCTGATGGGTGTTGTCATTGGGCCATTGAGCCCAATTCCATTCCGCTACATAGATTCCATACTTTTTAAGTTACAAAACTATTCAGGGGGTGCACCACTAAGAAATCCTAGGTATCACATGCATTCAAAGGGTATTAAAAAACCCCTCCCCTAAATTTTTTCCCCCAATAAAACAACCCCTCTTTACATATGAACTAATGGATTTTTTTCTAAGGTTGAATTAAAAACCCCCTCTTGTTATTGTAAACCTATTAAAATTTTTCCAAAAGTAGAATTAAAATATCCCTCCTTTTGAATGCACGTGGTACACTAAATCTTTTGGAGGTGAACCCCCCAAGCAAAATTACTTATGCACGAGGATCAATGGTGGTGCCAACATAATGCTTCCTACTCAGCCTTCAAAATCTGCACAATTGTCTCTGAATAGATGGATCCACTAATTTGGTAAATGAAAAATGTAGGATACAAGATGTGGGTACTTCTTTGATGAATGTAGCAATTTTGGGCCAATTCCGTCACCAAGAAATAGAGTTGCAGGGACCATGGAAGTTCTTGAGGTGCAAAAAGGGAGTGAGTGGGAGGAGAAGCCATGGATGATAGAGGGATCGAGACAAGCACAAGGAGCGATTACTTCAAATCAATACCTATTTTGAATCAACTAGCAATGCATGACCAAATCCAACCATACCATGTTCATACACCTTAAATTGATTCATAAAGTTGAGATCCTATTTCTTTTTTCCTAAATAGTAAGAGTATTCACCATACTTGGTCCACTTTCAGGTTTATGGTGAATGCATTGGTACTCTCTTTGTTTTGCAAATGCACTTCTCCGCAAGGTTGATGAATATTTCTTTGCTTCCACTAAGTTTTTGAGGATCGTTCTTGAAATCTAGGACTTCTCTATGCTTAGAGTTATATTGTTCAGATGTCAAACTTTGTAATAATATTGCACTCCATCTTGAAGGAAAATTCACAAAGGACTCTAGCCTTTGCTAAATCTTTTCCATCTATAGAGAATTTTAGTCTCAATTTCTTGGCCTACAAGAACCTCACCGGTGTTTTGAGCAATTTTTATCAATCTATTATCTAATTATCTCACTTATTATTGGAATTATAAAGAGGAAAAATCAATTTATATATATCTATTTTCTATGTAAGCACAATAGTCTTGAAGTGTTACACTTAGATGGTGGTTTTTTTTAACTCACAACACCAATGTCGGTTGGTTCTTGTTGATGTTGCTAGGATGATTGCAAGAGAAAAAGATGAGCATTTATATGAGTATTGTGATTATAGGGTTTCTTTTAAAACTAGAGATATATTGAACACTAGAAAAGCTTTTCCTCCGCTCAAAAAAATTGTAAATTAAGAAGAGGAAAAATAGAAAAGTGTAAAATAAGAATGTTGCAAAAAAAAAAAAGCAAATTCATACGTAATGTATGGGGAGAGGTGGCAAACTTCCTCTGCAGTTATATATAATATGAGAGAGTGTTCCCCTCTCTCATTAGCTACAGTTTCTAGCTCAGTTTTTGTTGAGCTTTTTGCTTTGTTTTCTACACTATTTTTTGCTCTGTTCTCTGCTCATTTTTTTGCTTAGTTTTCTATTCAACTCTTCAAATGTAGAAATTTTACCCTTGAAGAGTTTCTCATATCCTCATTCTATAATATTTCTTGCCTTGGGAGCAATGTGGAGCAAACTTGTGTACAAAATCTATCTTCAAGGAAAGGCTAGCTAGATATGCACACATGAGGCTTTCATTGATGTGGTTCATTCCATGCTTCTCGCTCCACACCTGATATAGCAATAGCTTTCAGATGCGACCGATCTCCTTTTGGTATCATCCATCGCATCCCATCTTGCAAGAAAAAATGGGAGCTCCTTCCGTAGATCACATGCCTTGAGGAGTCATTAGGGGAGTATATCAATTAGCCAACAAGAAAATGAAAGAAAAGAAATGCATAGTAATGATGTTCTATCAACTTTGAGAAAATATTCCACACAATTCCTACAAGATATTCATATGCGTTATGTGTAAGCAGGAGGTGTGGACAGAGGATAATGATACTCAAATAAGGAATACATCAGTCCTTTATGGAATTATGCAATGGCACCAAATTTGGAATCCTACAATTTTTTGCTATTTTTTGAACCATGCCAACAACAGCGAAGCCATCATAAACTGCTATGCTATCTATTATGCAATCTATTAGAAGCATGTAGAATTTCAAGCTAAAGAAAGACAATAAAATGAAATTTACAATCCGGCAACACAAACCCAAATTGTGATCACATTTTGGTGGTGGGGGCTGATTTTGCTTCTGTACATTGCAGGTTCTGACAATAATATACTGCATTCACCGACCTACTAAACAAGTAAGTAGTTGACAAGATCTAAAAGTGTCAATGATTACCCTCCTCCATGTAGAAGCAACATAAGAACTTCAAGGAATGCCTTTGAGATATGCATGGATGGAGGATGCAAGCGGGGTAGATATTGGAGCATCGATTAAGAAACTCTCTGGCCCGATCTCATTGATGCAAATGACCTGTATGTAATAGCAAATTCATCTTGCAGTATTGTCCAAGAAGAAGAAAACCCTTGAGACCTCTCTTAGCAGGAAGTCTAGAATGCGATAGTTGTGAGGGGCCATGATCTCCCAACTAGTTTTCCTATCATCATCAAAGCAAGGTGGGGCATGGACAAAAACCTATTTGACATGTATAGTATCCGGTGCCAGAGTGCACAAATATAGCAACCGATATTTTTTTGGAAATAGCAACTTCTATTGGCATCATTAGGTCTAATAAACTTACATGGAATAGATCATATTGCCATGACTACGTAGTTGGGGAAAGTGAGCGAGAAGGATTCTTCCCCTCCTATCTTCATTTCATTCAGAGCCAAAATGTCAGGCATACACAACATGGATTGTGCATACCTGTGAGTAATCTTCCCCAACAAACTATTGCTACCTTTTGTGAGTGCTGCCCAGTTGAATTTTTCTTCTCAGTGATGCACCTGCCCTCCCTAGCATCTCCTGTGCCAAACTGGTGCTATACGCAGACCAAATACAATTGGGTGAAGGATAAGTTTGGAAAATGAGCTTTTCAATTTCTATTTTATTCATGCCAATCAGAGCTTTACCGGATTTCTCTCTATATAGTAAGGTCCATACTTTTACATGTGATTCAGTGTGGGATCAGATAGACAAAACTTGGACTAGGCTGGTCATGTACAAGTTGGTTCTTTATATTTTTTTTGCCTCTTGCAAACCATTAATACCATGACATGTGGCTTCCTTTGGTTTTAGAATTCTTGATATCGTTTTTGGTTGGTCATGTAGAAATCTACTTTTGTGGTTATTTGACATGTTTGTAGAAATTTAATTTATCTTTAACTATACAGTTTCAAAGAAAGTCCTTTTAGAGATTTGTACCCAACATATGTAGTTGAAAAAAAGGCTAACAATAAATAGAATTTTAAAAACCCACTTTTTGACATTCATATTTGGATGCATTTTTGAAAAGAGTGGTTGCTCTAAGTTTTTTTTTCACAACTTTTTCAGAAAAAAAAGCAACTAGAATTTTTTTATGAGACACACATGTGCACATTGAATAGAATTCGACAACTATTTTAGCCCCTCAAAATTGATATATTGTGGCTTGTTTCGAGCATTTTTGGGCACTTTTGGAAAATCGAATTTTTCTAGAAAGTCAAAATTGACGCAAAAATAGAATCAAAATGTTTCATTGTACTAGAAGATCACAATTATGTAATTACATGATATGTTTGCCACCATATGTAGAAGCTATCATAAAATAAATGAAATCCTTCCTGAGCCACTTTTGTGGCTCAATTACAAGACAAGTGCTAATCTAGCCCTAACAAAAGTCACAAGATGAGAATATCACCTATCGGTCTCCTATCGGTAGGTATGGATGATTTATTTATTGACCATGCTACCCCTCTCTTGACCACATTTTTCTCTTCCCTCACGACTGATGCACTACAATTTTTATGAGTGAAATACTTGGAGCTATCAAAGCTCTGATTACTGAATCAGTTGTTGTATACACATCTAGATACTTGCAAAATTACTCTACTCTCAAGAAGCATAGCTCCAACCATGCTTGTGAATGAGAGGCCGAATGTATACCTTCTCAAATCTCTTTTGTTAAAAGAAATACTACTTGCTTTTAAGAGTACTATCAGCTCATGGTGTCAATCGTCAAGGTCTGAGGTTGGATGAAGATTAATCTTAGCCATCCGATTAAACAAAATTCTCACATAGAAAACTCCGCGTGACCGTACCACCAAAAAAACAAACAAGCTTCCACACGACATGTAGCAAGCATAATAGTTAACCATGTAACATAATATTAAAACAATATGCAATTTAAAAAAACGCATGTATATTCCATTAAATCTATCACCCCAAAAATAGTAACCGACAACTCGGATGCTATAAGTGGCAAAACTGCTAATAGCCAAAATGGCAAAACTACTAACTAGAATGGCATAAACCACTACCAAAACAATATAACCACTATATCCAAAGTTCCCAAGTACAATAGCCAAAAAGGTGACACCACTATATCCAAAATAACACTACCATAGACAGCATGGCAACACCACTAAATTGCTCAAAAATTAGATCACTTGTTTCTAGAGCGATCAACAACAACAGGACCACCACCAAAACACAATCTTTGAAAGAACCAACAACTAAAAGCCACTGAAAAACCTCGACCATCAAAATGTTGAACAGAAGAATCCAAACCATCGGGAACACATCCAACCATTGCTTTCACAAAATCATCATCCTCATTCAAGGCTTCACTAAAATAAAAAACATCTTTGAAACTCCTCACAATAAAAGTGCATGCAACACTTGCACAACTAGAAACATCAACTACCAACGAAGATCTGCCACCTATAACCAAACCAGTAACATCAATAGAAATAGAATCAACCAAACAACCATCACTAGAAGCAATAGAATCTCCCCCATTAGAAGTAGTTGAAATTGCAATAGCAAAAACAAATGAAAATTTACCACAAGAAGCCTGGTTCCGAGAAACATTTGAAACAGCCTAAAAAACAACAACAAAATCAATTGTTGTCTCTGTGCCAACATGGACTTAGGTAGTACAGATGTGTGTGTGTAGAGTAGCAGTGGCAAAGCTCCGCTTCTTGTACTTGCATAAGGCTAGGAATAATCTCTCTTAGGAATCCTCAACATGCAAGTTCTACTTGCAACTCCTACATGCATGTTCTACATTCAAGTCGTCCTACATGTGATTCCTACATGCGTGTTCTACATGCGAGTTCTACATGCAACATGCGGGTTCTACATGCAGCTTGAACCTTCTACATGCAAGTTCTAATGTAGAGAGAGAATGTCTTACAATTCCTACATGCAAAGAGAGAAGCTCTCCAACTTGTATAAATACCCCATAATGGAATGAGAAAAAATTGTATGGTGCCAAAGCTTTACAATAGGATCAACTCACACGACACAAGTTCCATAGCCACTAGATTACATGCATATGGCATCCCAACTCTGTGATCACAGTAAGCCATAACCCTAGGACAGGTAATAAAATGGATCCGGGAGTATGTTCTCTCTGTGCTAACATGGACTTAGGTAGTACAGAATGTGTGTGTAGAGTATTGGCAAAGCTCTGCTTGTACTTGCATAAGGCTAGAAATAATCTCTCTTAGGAATCCTCAACATGCAAGTTCTACTTGCAACTCCTACATGCAAGTCCTACATGCGATTCCTACATGCATGTTCTACATGTGAGTTCTACATGCAACTCCTACATGCAACATGCAACTCATGCATGCAACTTGCAACTCCTACATCCAACTTCTATATGCAAGTTCTACATGTAGAGAGAGAATGTCTTACAATTCCTACAGGGAGAGAGAGAAGCTCTCCAACTTGTATAAATACCCCATAATGGAATGAAGCCCAGGCTCTTTGGGGCATTGTGTTGAGTTCTACTTTGGTATTCCAAGCAATTGTCTCCAAGTGTCCATGCTTCCTTGCACTCCACGTCTAAAATCATGTCCGAAACTTGCAACTCCTCCTCCCCTCTCCTCCAACCTTGCAACCCATCCTCTCCCTCTCCTCCTCCGTCCTCCTCCTCCCTTCTCCTCCTCCTTCTCCTCCTCCTCCTCCTCCTCAATTCCCTACCACTACCAAGGTTCGGCCCTATTTCGACAGTAATATCGATGGAAATTACATTGAAATTGTTTTTATAACTTTAGCAAACTTCGATATTACCATCGACATTTTTGTCGATAGTACCATCCATATCGATGGTAATATCGACAAAAATATCAACGGTAATATTGAGTCTATTAATTCTAGCCAAATACGTTTCAATAGAAATATCAATGGCTTTGCAAATTTTATTTTTTTTTAAGGGAAGACTAGGGCTAGGGTAAACCTCTTGCCCTAATCCACCCCATTTGAGTATAAAAGGGTTGTTACATGCTGGATGTAGCCCATTTTGGTTTGTACACAAAACAAGAAGGCATATACATGTGCCTTCTTTCAACAAAAAACACCTAGGAATATACAACAACCTAGTCATCATTGGAGCCTTTGTCCTCATCTCCACCATCATTGGATCCCTTGTCGTCCTCGCATTCCTCTTCACCACCATCACCTCCTCCTAGCACCCTCACTAACTTCTTGTCGTGCCTACTACTGCAAGTGCACATCTCCATCATTCAGTTGCACACCAAACGCATGTTAGAGGTTAGTGTTAAACCTACAACATTTGGAAAACATTTGATATCTTTGAAAAGGAAATCATATGTTTTAGAGATCTTACATCAACAAACATGTCTACATGTTCCCCTTGATGTTGAATCCTCCTAAACAGTTCCTTTGTGTTATTGGCATAAGCATATTTATACTCTTCATCTGTACACTCCATTGTGTGATGCTAACAAACAAGAATACATGTTGATAATTCAACTTTTAGATATACAAGTGGGATTTCCCCACACTTGCTATCCTTACAGCCGCCGCATCATTGTTGCTTAAGCTTGTTTGGCTCCTTCCTCATCTTTCTTCACCTTCTTCCAATCTTTATCACTCACCTAGCCAGGCTAGTCAAGTCCCTCCCAAGCTACCCTTCGTATCTAGTCCTTGCGCGACTTGAGCAAGGCTACCATCCTTTTCAACCACCGGGAATCAAACTCTTGCTCCTCTGGCATAGGGAATTCATCCCTCAATTTAGAGAGCCCCCAAGTCTTTTTCTTGTCTACCATGACTTTTGGGAATGCATTCCCACAAAATTGGTGCATCCGATTGATGACCTTTTTCCCCCTAGAGTCCATAACAATGTGGATTTCATCATGCACATTGTCAGGGATATTTGTGGATTCTTGTGAGTCAACATCTCCTAAAGAGCCATGCCCACATGTAGAGTGTCGTCTACAATGCGCTTTCTCCCTCTCCCTTGCACCCTCACTTCCCTGTGAGATAGAAACAAAGGCACGTGGTCTTCCTTCACTACACTCTCCCTCCTCTACAAACTCTTGCAAGAGAGTTTCCCTCTAGCTTGGGTCTAGACCAATAAGTAATTTTTGCACCTTCTCGGTACTACTACCCGAGGTGCTGATAGAAGGCCTCCTACCTTTCCTTCCACTACTTCCACATCTTGACATCCTTTTTCAACAAAGAGAATGTTAATAAAGAAGAGAAAAAATGTGGAAATAATGCTTTCACACTCTACTTAGCCTCTTCCTCTCCCTTTCCACTCTCTACTTCATCAATCAATGCTTGCAAATCAAGAATGGAAACCAAAAAACCTATTCAAGATGGAGTCAGCATCAAAAGGAGAAGGGGGAAGGCAAAAACCCACACCTCCCACACCTCTGTTTCCTTGTAGTTGAGGGGGAGAAGTGTTGCTCGGTCCAAGAGAGTGTGTGGATAGTTGGGGCGAAGTTTGGGAAGCAGCAGAAAGAGAATCCGCAAAGTTTGTAAGTGAGAAATGAGGGTGGTCCAGGTCGGCGAGGTTTTACGCTCACAAGGCATCGATACTACCATCAAAATTAGTATCTATATTTCTATCATAAAGGCTACATAGAGTCCATATTTTCGTCGATGAGTCTTCTCAGTTTTTTATGAAAACATCACACTAATATCAATGGTAGTATTGATGCAAACCATCACCATAGCCAAAATAAGGTTGGTATTGCATGGATAAGTGCACTGGCTATAGATTTTTGGGATGGGACCAAAGTTGGTAGGCTTGTTGGTCATAAGGGAATGGACATTCTAGCTAGGTTTTTTTTTAATTCAGATTAGCTGATGACTCATTCCACCATGTGCACCACTCAATAAGTTTCATCAAGTTAAGCCTAAATCAATGGATGTGTATCTTGGAATGGGACGATATGTGGTGTGCCTCAAGGGCACTAAAGGCTCTCGATACCAATTCTTGTCCCATTCTAAGCTCTACAAATGCACTCTATCATTGAAAACCTAGTTGCTTGTATTAGGGTTTAGGATGTTGGCTATAATTGTTGGAATGGGACCATAATTGGTGGTCTTGTGAATCATGAGAGAATCGACATTCTAGCTAGGTGTTTTATTATTTGGATTAGCAGATGACCTTTTTTTAATGAGAATATGCCTCTTTCCACCATGCGCACCACTCAATGATTTTCATCAAGTTTAGCCTAAATCAATGGATGTGTACCTTGGAATGGGATGCGATTTGGTGTGCCTTAAGGTTACTATATTCCCACACTCTATACCAAATCTTGTCCCATTCTGAGTTCTACAACTACACTTTATTGTTGAAAACCTGGTTGTAGTCACGGGTCACATGTAACTGATTATGCATGTGATCTGGGTAATACACATGTATCTAATATAATTTGGTCAAACTTCCGATGCTGTGACATCCACACCCCAAATTCTACTTTAATGTAACATAAGTAGGTAAAACTTTTGTTTTGTAACATCCATCATCGACACTCCATCAACATATAGGAGATATGATTGGTGAAAAGGGTATTAACATGCACATGAGCCTAGTTTATGGACAAAGAACATGCAATTGGAATTTATGTGGTCTATTTTCAATCAAAAACAGGAGATTTGCTTTTGGAGCATCAAAATACCCGTCAATAATTCTTCGTTTCTTTCGACGAAAATATCGATGGTAATATCGACTCTGTGTGGATTCAACTATAATATCAACGGTAATATCGATGCTTTAGGGTTGTATCGACGAAAATATCGACACTTTAGGGTTATGTCAACAAAAATAATGACAAAAATATCAACGCTTTAGGGTTTTGTGGATGAATATATGGATGGTAATATCGACGTTATTATTGACCGTAATATCAGCTCCATGCAATTTTCCAGAGAATGTACCGATGGAAATATCAACGAAATAGAGCAATGTAGGAAAATTTCATGCTTACCCCAATTTTGGGACACAATAACATCATGAAATGGGCTTTTTTCTAGAATATTGTATAGGGTTACATATTCTTAACAACACAATGGTCTTTTTGTAGATGGCTTCAACCTCATCGACACCCCAAAGTAGGAGAAGAGGGATTCTCCTCTATGAACGAGTAATTGATCTCTATGTTAATGTGCTCAATGCAAAGATGCGATAAGGAGACTATGTACCATGACAATGACACACATTTGCAAATATGGTTGCTAAAGATGTTTTATGCCTGGGGATGAGCTAGTTCTAGGAAGTTTTAGAGCACATGCATTGTTTCATTCTCCTCATGACTCGATGTTGTCCCATTCACATCAAAATTATGGAAGGGAGGAGGCTGAAGAGCAACAAAACAGTATTGAAGAGGAGGACGCACTAAATGAGGAGGATGCACTGAGTGAGGATGCCATAATGCAGGATATGATAAGAACTTACTTTGATCCTCCGTCACCCAATTATGAAGCATATGAAGATGACAACATTGCACAAGGAAGGAGGGATGGCTTGTCCCCCAATCATGACATGGGTTCAAAGGAGGAGAGATTACAATCTGAAGCAAGCACCATGTTATATGAAGGGGTAAGTAAATCGTGTCTTGCAAGCATTCTTCTGATCTTAAATGTACAAGCAACTTATGGATGGTCGAACACTAGTGTTTCACATCCTTGTTTCGGTAAGATCTTTGACTAACTATACTTCTACTTTCATTGCTTGTGATTTCATTAATGGAATATTTTGAATGCATTTGAATAAGTTGACACTACAAGTTGCTTCAAACACCAATTCTCTGAGGGATTACGATTCCAGAGTTGAGAAGAGAGGCAAATAGAATACTTGCATCGCTAGGAATGACTTACAAGAAGACTCATGCATGTCCCAATGATTGCATCCTTTACAGAGGTGCATATGAACACTCCACAGTTGTCCAAGATGTGGTGCATCTCGATACAGGCAAGACGCACAAGGAGATAAGATTCCAGGAAAGGTATTGCAACACATGCCTATGTTAACATGCATAGCACACATGTTTTATTGTGGATCATTGGATGGACTTATGGATTGGCATTCACAAAACCACTCCACAAATGGAACATTATGGATTCTCGTAGATGGAAAGGCTTGGAGACACATAGAGAAGAAGTCGCCAGAGTTTAGGCTTGAGCCTCAGCATTTATGTCTTGGATTGGCTATAGATGGCATTAATCCATTTGGCCATCAGTCCATGTCCTGGTCCACGTGGCCAGTGGTAGTCACCATTGTTAACATCCACAGAGTACAGTCACCAAATGCAAACCAAATGCAAGGTAATCAATGATTAGAGGTGATCAGGCTGCATGATCTACTTCAACGAACAAGCTCAAGGAGTTTGACCCCCAAATACCCCAAGGCCAGGGATTTTGCAGAAAATGTGCACATGGAAGGAGTACAACTCAAACTCAGGGAGTTTGATCCCCAAATATCCCAAAGCCAAGGATTCCAAGCAACGTGCACAGATAGTGGGTTCCAACTAACACCCAAGACCAAAGATTGTAGGCAATGTGCACATTTCAGGTCTACGTTAATGGAAATAGCCAAGGAGAACAGCTCAAACTCAGGGAGTTTGATCCCCAAATATCCCAAGACCAAAGCTTCTAGGCAACTTGCACAGGTTGTATGTTCCAGCTGCAAGCTTAAGTGTCTCACGGAAGTTAAGCCTCACTACTCTAGGTTCTGAGCCTCGTTCACGAGGTTCGAACCCCAAATGACTTAAGGCATGAGGGCGCTTAGGGAGTTTGAGCCTTAAATCACCTAAGCCTTGGAGGAGCAAGGCTAACACAAGCGCTATTTGGGAATAGGTTAGGAACACCTCCTAATGCTAGGTTTTTCCCAAGGGCTTTAATATGGTTAACACAAGTACTATTTCTGCTAGTAGGGAGAGAAGGAAAGAATAGCAATATGCCTTGGCGCCCTATGGGCCCAAGAGCCTTTGGTTGTAAAGAGAAGGAAAGTGCTAAAAGGAAAAGGGTTGGTCCTCCCTTCAAAAGGTGACTTGTATAAAAGGCCAAAGTGTTGACTTTGGCCTTCATTGTTGTTTGCACAAGTTTGAATACAAGCTCCCTCTTCTCTTCCAAGAGAGTGTTTTGGATGTCCTCTTGTTTCCATTGTAGTGCCCTTTTGTTTGCCATTCCATCCCCCTTCACTCTCCCCTTCCCTTCTCCTTCGCCCTCCCTTCTCCCCTCTCTTCTCCCCTCTTCCCCTTCCCTCTTTCTCGCGTGGAAACACATTGCAACAATCCGGAGGCTGCTTGAGTGACACTTGCGGATGACTCGTGCCTTGCATTGCTGTCACAAGGAGTAGCTTGGAGTGGAGGCTCCATCGGCATCTCTTCAATATCGTCATGACACGCGAGTCACTAACGAGACCCACACATTTTTGGCATTGCTATCGGAGAGAAAAGGTATGCTTTTGTATTTGCACTTGTTTTCCTTCGTTATCTACCCATTGCACAAGGCTTCAAGCTTAACTTGGAGCTTTGTTAGGAGAGGAAAGAGTGAGGAAGTAAGAGTGTGGATGGAAAAGTAGAAAACTGTTATTTCTTGTTGGAAAGTCATTTTGGAGCATTTGAAGCTTGTTTTTTATGCTTTTAGTGTTTTGAGTTGATAGGAACTTAGTTTGTGAGATCGCTAAGGAGTGTGTGAGGTCTAAACACATCAAAAAACAATAAAAATGAGGATTCTTACTGAATTTCAAAGTTGTTTTGTGTTCTAGAACTCACCCTTCATGAAATTTTACATTTTGGCTTGCCAAAAGTGTTTTTTCTTTAAGTTTTTTTCATTGTGTAGTGAACTAGGTAGTGTAGCACCCCCCTAGCATAACAAACCCAGAATAGAACTTAAAATCTTCCAAAAATCCACAAAAATCTATCGACGACACTGTGTTTCACTATCCCACCGAGTCGGTGCCATAGGGCTATCCCGTCGACTAGTGCATTAGCCGTATCCTATCGATCAAACCACATGGACCCAATGTTATATCTGTATCCCACCAACCTAATCTCTTACCACGGCCTAACCCATCGCCTTGATTAAATGCATGTCAAAGTTACTATCCCACCAACCTGACAACCGTTGACCCATGGCTTTAGAGCTATCTCGTTGACCATTGCTATCCTGCTACTCTATCATCGACAGTGTGGTGCACCCACCCCCATGCCCATGGTCATATCCATATCCCTCTGATCGTTGTATTACATCTATCATGTTGCCCATTGCTATTTCATTCCATCAATCATCATTATTTTTATTCTGCCGCCCATTTGCTATCACTCTATCATGCCATCCATCGCTTTTTCCATCCCCGTGCCTGTCGCTACAACTATATCGCTGACCGATGTGAAATATGTATCCCACTAACCCCTTATCCTGCTGCCTGTTGTCTTAACCTCATCCCTACGCCCGTAGAGATACCACTTGCATCTGATCCTGTCGAACACGTGGCAATATTTACTCTGTCGATCATTGTGATACCCTCATTCTGTTGCTCGTTGCTATAGTTATTCTATCGCCCGTCGCTATACCAGTATCCCACCATCTGGTGCGATACCCTATCCCTACGGCTGTCACTATAGAGCTATCCCCACGACCATCACGATACCTCTAGGGTAGCCTAGGATTTATTTTTTTTTAAATTACAGAACCTCAATTCTACCTGAGTGTGCCTAGTTAGAGGCCTCCCACATGCACTTGAGGTTTGGGAGAATTTTGTCCAAGGATCCCACACCAAAAGATAGTGCTTCGAGCTATGCTCAACCCACCCTCCGCCCTAGCTAGGGATCCGAAATTTCGATTCCTAGTCTCCACTCGTTAATAGGCCCTCGACAAGAAGAGCGATCCAGCTCTGACAAGACAGAGAGCTTAGACAAAGTAATGCAAGACCCCTTAGGTCCATGCGCTTCTAAAGCCCCATTCACTAGTGTGGCCTCTCCCAACTCTCCTGCACCTTTGGTTGTTGGTGCGGCCAAAAGGAAGGAGAGAGCATAGACCAAAACAAAATGAATGTTGGTGCAGCCGAAACGAGCCGGTTGAAGTAGACGGAATCCAAGGTTGAAGTATACCAGACGGAATCCAAGGTTGAAGTAAGTGGAATCCAAAATGAAAGCTGGAGTCATTGAGGAAATGGAAGACGAAAGCTTGAAGGATTTGAGCTAGCGAAGGAGGACAGCAAGCTTCAAAGCGTAAAGGATTAATGTGGATGAAAGCTTGAAAGATTGAGGCGTGATGAAGAGCAAGAGGAGTGAGAGAAAGGTTGAGGCGATGGACGATGGAAGCTTGAAGGAATGTGGCGATGGCGGACGATTAAAGCTTAAAGGATGATTTGGCTATGTCGAGCTTGAATGATGATGGCTATGGCGGATGAAAGCTTGAACAATGATGGCTATGGAGGATGAAAGCTATTGCGGAAAAAAGCTTGAAGGATTGTGGCTATGGAGGACGACAAGCTTGTAAGCTTAGCTATGGCACATGACAAGCTTGTAAGCTTGTAAGCCATTCACACCAGCCTTTCTTTAGAGTTGCATTCACATGCACCCCCCCTTTCTTTAGAGTCCCATCCACACGAGCCTTTCTTTAGAGTCCCATTCACATGCGCACCAACAACGACGAGAGAGCCGACACAGTCGTCGCAATGACGCGCCTCTAAAGTTGTTGTCCAACCAAACTGATGTCCAACCAAACCGTAATGGCATGAATTACTGTCCAACCAAACTGTCTAAAGTTGCTCTCACCTTGAAACCGTAATGGCGCAAATTGCTGTCCAACGAATTGTTGTTCATGGGCGAAATTGCTGTCCAACCAAACTGATGCTCACTAACAGCTAAATGCTTTGTAAGTTAAAGAATGAACGTCTTTGTAAGTCTTTAAGAAACACGTTTGGATGAATGAATGAGTGTTCAAGGAGAGTGTTTGGCCCACGTCTTGATGAATGATGGTGGACGTTATTTGTGAAGGTTAAGGTGCAAATAATTATGATCATATTCTGGAACGATGGCCGCTTCTCTAGCGAAAATTTAATGAAATTAAGGAAAGCAATAAATATGAGTGGCTCCACTTGTGATCATCATACTGGCGGCACCACCAGTGTTTCAACACCATGTCGTTTTGTATTGGCATCTCCATTGCATCACATGTATTGTCAACTCCAGTGTATCACTTCCATTCTGCTTGCTTTTCTCTCCATTCTGCAACAATCGGCCCTTGCTTTTCTCTCCAGTGCTCTCTTGCTATCTGTCACATCTCCTTCTATGTTGCCACCTCCAAGAGTTTGAACAACTGGCTCTCTTGGTACCTCCAGACTTTAAACATATACTCTCACAACTTGCCTCCTCCCGCTTTCTATTCGTTGTGTTGTGACCTCCGATACTTGGTAACATTTCTTGTCCTTCGTTCCTTACTAGTCCTGCTTGTTTTCATGTTTTTTGTAAAGGCAACTATTGATCTTCTGTTCTCACCCCATAGACATGCCTTCATTTGTGGTCATTCGATATGGAGAAGCTTCAACACTATCCATCTGTTATGACACTCCCATATTGGAGATCTCAGTTACAGATATCAAAGAGCACTTTCATCTTGAGCCCCATGACATTAGTCTGCATCAGGAAACTGGAGTGGACGACATTGCAATAGTTCTTCCAGTAGTGGACTTGGAGGATGGTCAAAAGGGCTTCCAGATCAATGGACAACAACATTCCAGCTTTCGAGTTGAGGTTATTCGAAAAAAAATACTCATATTGACTTCAAAAATACAAATGTGACTAGTGTTGTTTCCCTGATCGAGAGGATGCCTTTGAATAGCTCATTACACATTGCGCTCACATCTACACGTGAGATTGAGAAGGTTACAGAAATGCTTCAAACTTATGATGGATACGTTGTCTTTGAGCTTCCCTCATGTTCCAATGGTTCACCAATTTCTAGCTGAAACAAAATGCAAATGGGCATGTTTGGACAAAATATTCCACTTGCTCACAAGAATTTTTTCATGGTGTTGTCAGAATGAGTAGATGTTATGGATACCTAACGTGCTTTAATGTTCATTGCCCTTATCTTGAACATATGGGAGTGTTGAATGATACACAGTGGAGGGGAAAGCTTAGGAGACCTCCTTTGCCTGGTCCAATTGATCATGCATTGGGTTCGATTCTATGCAAGCACTGTTTGACAATCCCAGAGTGTGTTTATGAGTGTAGTGCTTCCATATATCATTACTTCCCACATGAAAGAGAAAAGACAACTAGGTATGCAATACATGTTGGTTTTCGTGACCACCATCCTATAGAGAAGGGCACAAGCCGTGAGAAGGAAATGCAGGTAGAAGATCTTGTTTCCATGTGTGCTAGGATGAATGCAAATGCTTCTTGCAAAAACATAGAGGTGTCAGTGACAAAAGATGTGATGATGGATATGTTGCTTGCAAAGAATGGGGTTAATGTGGAAACACTTGATCATCATCAATTTCAAGAGGTTTTGGATACCATCACACCAATGACACAAAGGAGGAGGCTTCAAAGAGTGGTGCAGACTGCAAGAAGTGAAGCTAGAGAAGGAGATGGAGGATTGGATTCAATAATGGATCTAAAATGGAGATGCAAGTACTCATATGTGCAAAGCATTTTGTTTCTTGGACAATTGCAAGATGATGTGCAGCCACATATTTTTAAAATGTCCACCATTAGTCCAGGTTCTGGCGTGGATCTGGTGAATCGCATGCGCCCCGAGGGAAGCCTTGAGTCACAATGGGTTCACTTTGACCATGTCCATCGCGTAAAAGGATGGTCATCAATGGGAGCTCATGTATATGTCCCCTTCATAAGAGAACTTCAAACAATAGCAATTTGTGAATTTAAGGTATAAGCTACAAATGCACAAGTTCAATTCTGGAAGCTTCGGAACAACCAAATGGAGAAGAGTGGATTTGAAGCACCTGAATTTCGGGGCTTCATGGCAAATGGTGCAGGTGCAAATTGGCTTGCTGTCCGCATAGTGTACAATGGGGGCCCTCAGAATGTGATGGAGGGTAGAGAAAGAACATGTGGTTTCCATTGGGAGATGAGCATGGTTGAGCACACAAAAAGGTGCATAAAGCCTTAGTTTCATGAAGAGCATAAAGTTATGTGTCGAAAATGGAGGGCAGCAATAACAACAGCTTCTGCTGACCAGTGCACGAGACAATTGACATTGTATTGGTCTCTGGCCCATGTCAAAGAGAGCGAATTGCCAACACTACAAACATGGTTAGCTTGGTGGGATGTTAGAGTCTCTAGTGGGGGGGGATGCTCTTGCAACAGGATGAACATTCAGCTTTTGTTCCAACTACAAATCTTTCAGAGACAAAACACTCAAGCATGAGAGCAACACATGGCTATGCAAAACATATCTCATTGTATGAAGCTTGTGCAGCAAACCTGGCAATGAGCGTGCTTCAATGTGCTCATTACAATGCTTTCATGTCTGGCAAACATCTGGGAACAGGACCCACTACATCTGATGCACTAGGAAAACATGTGAGAATTCATACATAAACTGTCCACACCAAAAAAAATTCGGTGTCATCTACTCAATTGAAGTTGGTTGTCTCCTACCCCTTAGAGCTTGAAATAACTCAACCTTTGTTAGAGCTGCCTGGTGCATAAATTGATGCACTTTGTCACTCAATCCCAGCGTTGTAGTGAACATAAAGTAAATGTGCTTGCAAGGCATGTAAGGTTTTTTACTTGCCTCCCTCTGTGTGAAGTCAAGGCATGTGCAACGTGGAAATTCTGAAATTGACACAGAGTATGTCAGGCCCTTTGAGATTGAACCAGATGTACGAACATGAAATACATGTACCTCATTTGGAACTATAATATTCTCTCTAACAACCTCCCCTTTCTCCATAAGTGTCTTGTCAATCCTTTCAATGAACTCTTTATTCAATTTACTTCTCCATGACACGATCTTACCGTCACGTCGAGGATGAACATGGCTTTTTGTATGTGTTTTTTCCAAGTGAGATGTGGGTCCCATGTTACCGACTACATTATCTACCTCAAACACAAACCCTGCCTTCATGAGGTTCTCCCTCTCTTCCATAGTAATAGATGTCCCGCTTGCAACCTTCCAAACACCTGGGGCGTTACCAGGAACACCTTGAATGGACATATCAACCTTCCAAGTGTGGGTCACAGAAGTGCTGTAGAACCAAACGAACTGCTCTGTCACTCCATTAGGGTGTTGTCTTTTTCCCTTGAAGCATGGAGCTGGCACACCATGGCTAGCATTTCTTCCAAATGCATTGATCATTGCTCCACATCATCGTCGAGTTTCTTGTAGGTATCCGAAGCATGTGACAACACTGTGTGGCTCAGTTCTCCTAATCGCCCAATTGGCATCATGCATCTCTATCTCTTTACAAACCTCCTCCTTGGAAGGGCTCACAAACTGAAGTTGTGGTTTCTTTCCAGCCACTCTCCTTGTTGTGGCTGTAATGTATTCGGGCCGATGACTATGAATTGCATCTATCACAGATGAACACGTGGAACTCCTCTTTCTTTGCACATTCATAGGCTCTGCCATTGGTCTACTCATCTCAGGAGAGTGTATCCCAGCCTCCTCCAACAATGTGTGTGTTAAAGCAACAAGCTTATTCCTGTCCCCCTTACTAGATCCACTTCCATTCACTATGCGCTTTTGGAGGGTTTTCTATAAAGCTATGGCATAGCTGGTTTTACTTTCATGTTTGGGACCAAATGTATGGCAGATCCTATGCAAGCATGGGAGACACGACATGTATATGTGGCACATCGGCATGTTTACATATTTTATCATCATGTATGGATGAATTTGATGTGGTCTTTATTTTTTCCAAACAGAATTTTTTTGTGGTTCTATGTTTGTATGTATCCACAAATAATATAGTGCGGCAATATGAGGATGAAAGATAGGGGGATTGTGAGTTGGAAGCTTGCATTCAATGTTGGAATATGTTTGATTTGCTTATGTCCATCTCAATTGCTCCAATCATTCTGAGAAGATTCAGATAATAGATGGGGAGCTCGCTCGCTCGAATCATGTTAAATCTTGCTCGCTTATTTGTGGCCGCTCGCTTTTCTCCACTCGCTTTTTGGTAATCCTCCTCTGATGCTTGGGAACTTCAGAAGGAACTTTTCCTGACATCAAAAAGTTTTCCTCCTTAAACAACCCTTCTCTTCACAGCATCCACACAAACATCAACCAGACTTTGGGCTGCAGCATGTGCTTCCTGATTTCAATCTCTTCCCACATGAAACATTGACCATGCCTCAAGCTATCCAAGCAACCTCTTAACAGCATACATCCATCTCTTAAGATGAGTGTGTTTGGTCTTCCAAATACCCAAGATTTGCTTAATGATTAGCATGGCATCACCCTTCACAATGAGTCTCTTCACACCCATATTAATACACAACTTCAACCCTTCATGCAAAGCACCATACTCAGCTTCATTGTTACTATTCACTTTAAGCAATGTATATGCATTTTCCAACCTGCTTTCTTCCCTATTATCAATCTGCTCCTCCACTCCCTTCATCAAAATCGGCCCTTTTTTGTAGGTAAGGAGATCAGCTAATGTTACCCTCGTAGAACTTTCAACCAAGAAAGTGAATGTATAGTTCTGCAGTTCAATCACCCATTTAATCATTCCCTTTGAAAGTGTACCATCATTCAACAATTGAGAAGTAAGGTACAGCTTGTCAACACCACAAAATGATGGGATAAGAGATAAGATCTCAATCTCCTACATTTGAGCATCTGAAAATCTCCTCTCTACATCATTCTTCAGCCTACTCACATAATAGACGAGCCTCATATAACTTGAATTATCTCCTTGCTGCAGCAAAATAGCCCCTATTGCATCAGGCCCAACCGAGGGATTCACAAAAATAGTTTTAGTGTAATTAAGAGACTATACACTTGACATCATTCCCAATATCCCCTTCACCTCTTCAAATACTTCTCCACACTCTTCAGACCACTGCAAAGGTATCTTCTTTGTTGCTTGCTGTAGTGGATACAACACTTGAGACAGCATGGGTATGAAATGGGATAAATACATTACCTTCTGTAGAAAGGTATGCAACTGCTTGAGATTCACAGGTGAAGACAACACCACCAAAGCCTTAACCTTTTCTGGGTCTGGTTCAATTCCATTTTCAGAAATGATATGACCAAGTACTTTGATACCTTGCCAAAAAACACTTCCGAGAATTTAATTTCCCTCCACCCTCATCAATCTTCTGGAAGACTCTAGCTTCTCACAATGATCCTTCCTGTGGCTGTACACACATATATCATCTATAAACACCCTACAGAATTTATCCAAAAATGAAGCCAACACCTCATCAATGTTTGCCTGATAATGTGAAGGTCCATTTTTCAGCCCAAAAGGCATTTGTTTATAAAAATAACATCCCCACGGAGTTAGAAAAGTTGTCTTCAGTTGATCTTCAAGAGCAATAAAGATCTGAAAATACCCCAAAAATCCATCACATATACTATACATCTCATGTCCTAACACTATGTATAGTATTTCATCAACATGAGATAAAGGATAGTGGTTGCTCTTAGTGACTGCATTTAAAGGCTTAAAATGTACACAAACTCTTCATTTGTTCTCACCCTTTGGCACAATTACAACAGGACTTACCCAGTCCGAATAAACTACGGGACAAATGATTCCAGCCTAATGCAATTTACTCACTTCCTCTTTCAACACCTCCTGCTCTGGACTTAACTTTCTCATTCTCTGGAACACAGGCTTAGCATTCTCTTTCAAGTCAATCGTTAAAGGCTTTTCTCTTAACCCTCGCATCTCTTCATATGAGGTGATAAACAAATCAGGGTACTTTCTCAGCATTCTACAGTAAACCTCCCTCTCCTCCACGGTAAGATCTGGATTGAGTGTTTTCTCTGTTAACTCCCACAATGATTCTTGAGGATCTCTAGGCTGCATAAGTTTCTCCATGCTCTCACAACTATCTTCTTCTTCCATCTCATTCACTGCTATCACCTTCTTATCCAATTCTAAATCATCTAACTCAAGAAAAGCCACATCAGCCTCCTCACTCACTGTGGAAGAGCTACTCTCCTCATCAGAACTACTCTTCTCTTCTTCAGAGGTTTCACTCTCCTCTCTTCCTCTCCTTGAATCAGAAATTGCTGCCCTACTAATCATGTCAAACCTCATCTTCTTATCTGAAGCAGTCTGCACAGAGATTACTGCTTTGTCCCAATCATGTTTAGTCTTAACTTTCTACAACCATGGCCTTCCTAAGATCAAAGGGTAAGCTCCAAGTCCGGTTGACATCACATGGCAATCCACCTTACTGCGTACATGAAACACTTCCACTTCTAGATCATTCACTATACTTAAACACTTAACCCTTTCATGATTTGCCATACGAATCCAAAAGTTAGGAGGAGTTTTAACAAATAGACCCAGCTTCTCTACACAAGATTGAGTTATCACGCATATCTGTGCTCCTCTGTCAATGTACACCTCACCTAATCCCACACCTTTATGCCAACCATCCACTACTGGAGAAATATCAGCATGCTCAAATATACTGCAAACCTTTCCGGCTTCATGATGAGACCCTTTCTTCCCCGGATTTACTGCTCGTCTCCATTCTTTCTTCAACTTAGGACAGAGACTAACAAGCTTCCCGAAGGTAATTTCAACCTTCCGTTTGGAAAGATCACCCAACAAATCATATTCCTACTGTTCTTCACCCTAGGATAATCATACACTTTATACTTCTTCCTCGGACCTCTTTTCTTCCTTCGTGAGTATGCAATTGTCTCCTCAGTATGTTTCCTTCTTTTAGCACTTGGTTCCACCTCATCGTTGCGATCTCTCTTCCCTAATGGCATGACCACCCTTTCGTCTTCCTCCAATCTCAAAAGACTCACAACCTTACCTTTCTCTTCTGCAGTTGCTTTGGTAACACCACTAGTATTTGGCTGGCCTACATTTTTAAATTCAACGTCAAAATCATATGATCATCACGATTGGGCAACCCAGTTGACACAATATACATCTCACCACCTTTACGAGGAGGTTTGGAATTGTACTATACCCATTCACCACACAGTTGAAGCATTGTACACTCGGTGCAAACATTCTTTGACCACGACCAGCTGTACCTGAAGTGGATGCTCCCGCTGAAGCTGAGCCATCCATGACTCTTCCTCTTCCATTCATCAAATTTAAACCAAGGCTTTTCATCATTTTAGACATATCATGAATCTCCTTTTTCATAGTATCCTCTTTCTTAGGCTCGAACTTTGGTAGTTCCCCCACCACAGATGGTGCTCCCTCTGAAACACACGGCATTGCAGGCATACTCAAACCCAACTGAACCAACCTCTTATACTTCCTCTCCTTTTCCTTGGCAACCTTCACTACATCCTCGAAGGTAGCCAGCTCCTTGCATTCCACTTTTACCCTGAGCTTAAACCACAATCCTGCTATGAATCGGTCTTTCTTGATTACCCTCGGAGGCACCTCAACCATCAAAGCAGGCAGCCATCTATTCCAGAGCACTATGAACTTCCCCAAATACTTATCCACTGTTTGATCAACTTGCTGTTGTAAAGCACATTGCTCTCTCCACAAACCATCAGCATCCCTGACACAGGGGAAACCAGCCAAAAAAGAAACCTTCACTTCAACATAATCTGGGGCTCTTATGCTACCATCAACATTGAAATTAGCCACAAAATCTTGCAACCATGCTCTGGCTTCCCCCACCAGGCAAAAGGACATAATTTGCAACGACACTTTTGGAGTACTCCTATCCTTAATCAATGCAGTAAATTCCATCCCTTTCAAGAACTTTTCAGAGTCCTCATTGTGAAATCTGGGAAACTCATGTGACATACTTCTGGGCCTTGTCTTGAATACACTCCAATCTCAATTCAAGCACACAAGGTCCCCAGCAGGATCACCAAAGGATGATACGCACAAAAAAGACACAGACACCTACACCAATAACCACAACCAAAGTAGTCTCCAGGAACCGTCAGTCACATTCACGGAACTAAAACCTCTCAGACATCCTTTTCCTCACAGAATCCAAGGTATAAGATACATTCTAGCCATTCACTCTCACTGGGCAGCTTCACATGAGCCCACTCATCAGCAACCATACGATAAAGCAAAGACCAGTAGTCACCATGCTTAATAGAGAACACTTCCTCCATGTGGAAATCCTAAGGAAAAAACACCTCATCAACCATAGATGCATCCAATTCCAAAGATAGATACACTGCTTATCTTCCACCACACAAGAATAGTTGGGATCGGAAGCAAGTGGACTCCCTTCGAAGGTTTGTACCAGTACCCCAAAAAGTGCAAAGATTCGAAACAACTCTCTCAACACACAACAAAACAAAATACCAATACTGGAAATCAGGTCAAGCTTCCATACAAGTGACAGAAGTATTCGATTAACACGCAGACACAATCTGAAAATGCTCTGGCAGTGCCCCCAAATCACTCCATATCAGATCGCATGTTCACCACAGCCTTGTACAAATCTGCCCGTCAGCCATAAGCAACTTCATCAATCTCAGTCTCACAACCAACACAAGTAACTGTTGTACACATATACGAAAGGTGCCTTCTTCGGGCTGCCAACACCCGTGAACCACAGTGCACCCCAAACAATGTATTCTACACAATTCAACTGCAGCAACCACATATCCCCATACTTGAAAGTTGAGTCTTCTACACAGTAAGCATCGACCAACTCAACAACGAACAAAACACCTCTCCCATCATGTCGATAATTAGCGATCAGCATCACAAGGATTAGATTCAATGCCATCGATCATATTCATTACGATGAACCCATAAAAGACCTCCCGTCAGCACTATCCAACTTCGCCATGTCAAAGAAGGTTCAGTTCCCTTAGAAAGCCTTCTCCACGATCAATGCAGCAACCAGCACGTCAAGAAATCAGCCACACTCTTGAGTGTATACCCACAAATCAGGTCTTCCCTTACTTGGTTCAACTTTTCCACACCATGATTCAAGAGGAACAGCTGCGTACCAGTCTGTAGCAGTGAGCAAGTATCTCCATGCAAGCTCTACGATGAGCACCTACCACCTCAAGCAAAGCTCCAACCTAAACCTTTTTTGGCAGTCTCTCTTGGCACCCCCACATTGTTGGTTCCAGATGAATCCAACCAGTCACCAGTGCATTAAACCACTCTCAAAAATTTCCCCCAAAATTACACCCCAAGCATTAATTGCACCACAATTCTAGGCTTAGGCTCACACATCATCACAACATATGACTTCGGAAACAAGCATGAAAGACACATATCATCTTGTAACCACACATGCACACTGGATACCTGCTCTAGGTACCCCTGGTATATCCACATTGCATTTCTTCATCACTTCCCACTGGTCCTCCAAAAATATTTACATTACTCACACAAAATTTACATCAGTAGAGTTTCAACTTCTTAAAAAACATGGCTTCTCTGTGATTAACCCCCCATCACAACCCTTTGTGTATGTGCAAGTGTCTACCTTCCTTATCTACAGAGTGCATCTTTCCACTGCTGTTTTGTCTTATCATAATGCCAGAACCATAAGGCTGCAGGCATTCATGCCTCGCAGCTTGAAGAAAACATGGACAGCAATTCATCATTGCCAACATTTAATGCCCGATTGCTCACAGACCAACCACATAATCCACCCATCCCTGACACACATGGAATTTACATGACACCTCGAATACAAGAAGGAAACTACTCCCGTCATCATAACATATGACTTCGGGAACAAGCATGAAAGACACATATCATCTTGTAACCACACATGCACACTGGATACTTGCTCTGGGTACCACTGGTACATCCACATTGCATTTCTTCATCACTTCCCACTGTCCCTGCAAAAATATTTACATTACTCACAAAATTTACATCAGTAGAGTTTCAATTTCTTAAAAAACATGGCTTCTCTGTGGTTAACCCCCCATCACAACCCTATGTGTATGTACAAGTGTCTACCTTCCCTTATCTACAGAGTGCATCTTTCCACTGCTTTTTTTGTCTTATCAACGGCGGCGTTAAGTAAGCTTTTAGGGGTTTTTAAAAAAAGGGTGCCTAATGGAAGCACTTTAAGATTAGGTGCATTCCACAATGCAGGGAGCACTTCGAATGGCACCTTACAATAAGGTGCGGGATTCGAATCAACCATACTTAGTAATTGACTCGGATGGAGGATTCAGCTATCTTCCTGTAGTGCGGCTCTTCAACAATTATGGTGTTATACTGAGCATTGTTCCTTTTATGATATCATGCACACTTTAGAGAGTGTTTGGGTGTTTTGGCCTCAATCTTGCCCTTTATCAACTTATTCAGACCACTACATTGTGTCTCTTATGCCATCTGTTCTCTGAATCAAGCTTGCAGGACAATACATTCCTACAACCATCTATCTATTATAATCCTTGCAAATAAATCATTGTCCAATTACGCAAGATCTTACAAATCAGCTTTGTGAGCATTATATTCCGCGAAAGAAAGAATTTTCTGACACATCAAAGAACTACCTTACATTGTAAAAGACTTACTACCTTAACAGTGTAAATATTACCACGCTGTATTGTAGGATGGACCAAAAGCCCCACCATGATTCACTGTGAGCAAAGTCTGTACAATTACGTTTCTAAACATTCTGATAATTGCAAAGATAGAACTATCTTGGAGAAACATTCTGTTTATAACATCTTATGGGTTGATCTGAAAATACATGGTACCACAAGCAGCACTCTTTGGACGTTTCAAGTCAACTTTTGAGTGATAATAAAGCGCGTGCACAAATTTGCCCTCTTAGCTAAGATGTATGAAGGCAGTCTATGCAGATTGCCTTCCCTGTCTGGTTGCTGTGCGAGCTGGTTCACATGTCTTCCGAGACTTTAGATGGTTCTCAAATCCCCAAGGTGTGTCATTATATATGTACACACAGCATTCTGGAAGACTTGCAAACTACAACCATCATCAATGTCCACTTGGAGAAAGTACTGTGCTTGTCCCCTCGATTTCCAACTCATCACTTGCAGACCCTAAGACAACCATCATCAGTCCCAACAAGGAAAAACCTTGAAAAGGGAAGGACGTTAATGGACATGATACTTGACAAGTTTAGGTTTGACAGCTCTGATGAATAAAGCTTGTGGCATTTTACACTTTGTCGTTCCTGACCCTGCACAAACCCACAATCCATTTAATTCCATTCTAAGTTGACATTGAAAGAGCCTCCTCAAATTGACACAGAACCAACAGCTCTTAGTGTCAATAGCCTTGTCAATTTATGACTGTTCAAAAAGTAGATGACACACAAAATGTAGTTGGAATATTCAAACAACCACCCAATTTCAAAACAGAACGCAGACATGTTCTTTGTAACCAAATGGTCGAAAACAAGGATACATACTTCACATAGAACACATGTCATGACCTTAACTAATAGCAAGGTTGCATATAGTTTCTACAGCGTCAAGACTCTTTCTTATGCAGATAGTTCAATGCTTTTGTGCACCTTTACGCATGAGGCTAATATCTTCTGGAAGAGAGATGGAGAGACACACACCTGTGGAGAGCAGTGTGATAGAGTGGACAGGCCAATCCTATTTCCCCCTGCAGAGAGAAGATTATTGCTCCACAAGTCAAAAGTTGACACCCCATGAGAATGCCCTTGAAAAACTTGCAGTTGAGCTGGTACATTCCTAAATGCCAAAGAACACAACGTTAAGCTTGCGGGTACATTTCTCATCCAAGAAGTAATCTTAAAGAGAACAAATACAACTGTGATCCTTATGGAGCTTTGGTGTAGGATGAGGGACGAATGTCTGAAAGAGCCATACATTTTTCACCTCACAATATATAAAATCTTGGCCCAATAAGGTGAGCATGACTAAGAAACCCATAGACCAGATTATGAGAGTTTTATTGCGCATCTTGTGATCATGATGGCCAGGGTTCCTCCAGGTCTTGTTTTTAATTGACTGCTCGGACTTCCAAAATTAAAGATTTTAGTACATGTAGAAAGACTTTAGATCCAGGTAGACCAACAACACCTTTCTCTCCAGTTTTAATCCAACCAACATGGCAATGGGCATGCCGCAAATAATACAGCAATACCTACAACATTCCATCCATCTTTCCCTCCTCTCTTTCTGCATTCCACATTCCCTCTTCTCTTTCCACATTTGGTATTCTGTATTCAACATTCCATCTCTCTTTCCCTCTTCTCTTTCCCCATTCCATCCCTCTGCATCCTAAAGAGGAGCATTTAAAGTTTCAGGCATCGTCTCTGCCATTTAGTCCCCCATGATAGAAAAAAGCTCAGGTCTAAACTGATATGCAGTCTTAACCTCCACCAGATCCCAATCAAATACTTTTAAAACACAAACTCCAGCATGCACAGCCTGTACTCTGACACCTGATTCAATCTTCAAACTGTCCACATTAGAATTCATATATGTATGTAGAGCTGTTCAGTTACTACCACCTCTTTAGAGGCTGCAGGAAAAACTCATCCATAATGAAGAGTGGCATTAGAGAGAAGCAAACTAAATGCAGTCTTCATAGTCTCTTTTAATCTTCACAATTGCAGAGAAATGTTTAAATGTTTACATGACTTAACATGCTCTCTTGAAAAGATCTCCAAGCCTATTATTTAGGATGGACCATAGAAACTTTGAATGGTCCACAGATTTTCACTTGTTCATTCATCTGAGATTTGGAAGCTGCTCTAAGATCCATTAAATGTAGGTGTTGCAGGAAAACTTTTCATGTTTCCAAACTCCAAATGTTGGTCTGCTTAAGCAGTAACTTCCAATATTACGTAGAGTTAGAAGTCGAATTTCACCAACGTAACAGTTAATCCATCAATGAGATTTGGAACTGCTCTCATGATCCATTAAGCATATGTGTTGCAACAAAACGTTTCTGCTTCCAAACTCCAAACGTTGGCCTGCTTAAAAACGTTGTGAAGTAGTAACTTCCCAACATGGACTTTTGTAGAGTTAGAAGTCTAATTTCACCTACATAACATTTTGTGGCCTGCAAAAGAAAGTAACAGATTTAGTTACCAGTGTTGTGTGTGTGGGTTTGATTCTTTGGTGCAAAACCACATGTAGTTGGAGATCTAATGCTTTTATTCTATGTATGATGTGACATCACAGCCATAGATGATATGTCTCAGCTCACCGCTGATTTAATTTTGACATGTACATGAGTTCAGGTATCTTTTAGCCTTTTTGGAATAAGATCCAGAAACAATTCATTGGTTACAAAAAAAATCAGCTAACAAAGGCCATAGCGACCCTCAAAATTACCAAAAGCATGCTAGGTAACAAACACCCTATTCCAAGTTTAAAACAAGGAGAGCTAGAGAGAGATTGCAAAAGAAGATGGTATGTAATGAGCTGGAGATATGCAAGCAGAAATCAGATGACATGTTCTAGAAGGAAGATTGGGTCTAATCCTCCGACAAATGAGTTTAGAATGAACCCCCAAGTTTGGTGGGTATAGGAGCTATATAACCCTACCCCCAAAGCAAAGGGAATTTCTTGCAAAATTCTAGTGTGGATAGGAGCTAGATACTTTAAAGTTACTTGAGGCAATGGAAAATGGATCATTATAATGCTTGGTCTGATGGCAGCAAAATGGCAGCAGCAGGCCCAAATGGGGAAAAATAATATAAAAGAGGAATTAAGAAAAACTCTTGAACCGAACTAAAACACAATGCATGGCCAACCTGAAAGAGATTTGTGTAACTGCATACAAGAAAGAAAGAGGGGCAAATGGGAAATCCAGATAGCACGCGTAAGAGCAGTGTATGAGAAGAGGGGATTTAGAAGTAATAGGGAGTTGATTGCAAATCCGCTTTGTAAAATAATGTAAAGTGTATCATGTAATGGGTGGTGGTGATGCTGGTCAGGGTGGTGGTGACGCTGGTCAGGGTGGTGGTAATGCTGGTCAGAGGCTGGAGATAATACTATGTATTCTCTATTTTTTACAGCCACCTATGTATGACAATCTGACACCCAAAGGAAAAGCAAAAGGCTTCAAGGAAGGTAGGGCAGTAGTGAAGTTTGAAACCTTCAAGGGGGCTCAGGATAGGTTGAAAGCTTAAACTTTCGTTCAACATTTTGATGCAGCCTTTTTCAGAAGGAAACTTCATTGAATCTTCAAAGATGCTAAAGGCAGCCACCTTTCTGAAAGGGAACGCCTAACATTGGTGGACAAATTCGCTGCTTCAGAATAGAGCACCAACCAGCTGGGTTCAGTTTAAACAGGTATTCTCAGTTACCTGTCTAACCACCACATTTGAGATCGATGTTATGACAACAAACATAAGTTGAATGCAGCCACTTGCCATAACTTGGAGGAGTACAAATAAAAAGTTTTGGGAATCCAGTTAGCTCTTATCGGCATGTGCCTTTGTCAGATCAGATTGAAAAATACTGCAGTGGCCTGCCTAAAGAGATCATAGATTATTGCACGAAGACAAGTGTAGCCGATATGTCCCAATTGATCGAAAATGCAACTATTCTTGATATGTTGTTGCTTGGGAAAACAACTGGTTACAAGAGCAGCAAATCTGACACCTTCAAGAGAGCAAGAAAGCCATGGAGTGTTTCAAAGGCTCCATTTAATAAGGGGGAAAAGCGTGATAATCCAAGTTCTAACTGGTTGGCAAATGAGGAGACGAAAGCTTTAATGGATGCCAATAAGTGCTTTCATTGCAAGGAAGAGGGGCCCATGGCACGGGAATGCCCAAAACGCAAACTGAAAGGGATGTCCGATGATATAGATGAGGAGAAAGGCAAGAATCCTAAGCCCAGTGCAGGATTAATGCCTGATGTGATTGGCAAGCATCCAAATAGGGATGCTTCGTAATTATGCAGGGCATGGGGCAAAGTGAGAGATCAAATGGCATTGATATTCTTTAATCCAAGGGCTCGTGCAAATTTTATTTCCCCTGAGTTGGCAGGCAACTTGGAAACTGTGCAGAAGAGATGGGGCCTATGAGTGAGGCAGGCTTGGCTTGTCTAGGGTTTAGGACACCACTCACCCCTATCATTGGGAAGCTCCATTTGCACATACAAAGCTATGATGTTTTGCAAGGGATACCACGGTGTCACAAGGTGCGTGCTATGCCATTAGAGGGCTGTGATATTTTGCTAGGGATGCCATGGTGTCACAGGGTGCATGCTATGCTGGATACTTTCAATCAGAAAATCACTCTAATGCATAGAGGGAAGACCCATGAATTGGATGTTAAATTTAAGGGAGAGTCATTGCTTAGTAATGAAAAATCATGTTTCTGCGTACTTAGTTTTTGCAAAGGATATTAATTTTGATGATCCACAAATTATTTTCTCTAAGCTGGATAAAGAGCGGTCACATTTCCTTAATCAATTTGGGGAATGTTTTTCTAACTCTTTACTAGGAAGACTTCCACCCAAAAGGCCCGAGGATCATGGCATAGATGTAGTGCCAATTAGCAGCCACCAAACAAGCCACCATATAGGAAGAGATCATGAGATCATGAGCCAGGTGAAGGATTTATTATAAAAGGGGCTGATTCAGCCCAGTTCATCTCCTTACTGCTCACTGGATCTGTTAGTCCAGAAGGATGGTTCATGGCGTATGTGCATAGATTATCGCACCTTGAACAAGATTACAACTAAGAATCGATTCCCCATTCCAAGAATTGATGATATCTTGGATCGGTTGGAGGGATCGACTGTTTTCAGCTGCATAGATTTGAAGAGTGGGTTATCACCAAATTATAACCTCCTTTAGGTTATATGAGTTCTTAGGGATGCCATTTGGACTTAACAATGCTCCTGCCACCTTTAACCGAATGATGGCCAGAATCTTTCATGAGCACGGATCTGTTGTGGGTACCTTCTTTGCTTATATGATAGTGTACTCACGGAATGAGATAGAGCATAAGAAGCATTTGGCATAGTGTTTGTAGAACTTAGAAACCCCCGATTGGCCAGCTTTGAGATGGGATGTGGATGCCTTTATTAAAACATGGATCATCTGTTAGAAGGTCAAGTTTGACTGATAGAGGGCACTTGGATTGTTGCATCCGTTACCTATTCCAGATAGACTATGGGAGAGCATTGCCTTTGATCTCACTACAAGGAATGATGGCCTATGGACTAATATATGCCGGTTCAGCAAGCAAGCACGTTTCATTTTGGTGAGGAAGAAAATAATAGCGGCACATAGAGCAAGATTGTTCATGCAAAACATCTTTAAATATCATGGGATGCCTCAGTCTATCATTAGTGATAGATATCCGTGCATGACAAGTCTATTTTGGAGGGGGCTTCTTGAGAATATGGACACTACTTTGAAGCTCATCCACAAACAAATGGGTAGTATGAAGAGGCAAATTCCACTATACTTGATTTGCTGAAATGTTATGTGTCTTAGAATAAGACACAATGGGAGCAGTATCTGTCATTAGTGGAGTTTACTTATAACAAAACTGTGCATACGTCCATTGGTAAGGCTCCATTTGGAGTTTGCTTATAACAATACTGTGCATACGTCCACCGGTAAGGCTTCATTTGAGATAGTGGAAGGAGGGAAGAAAGTCCCGCCTGTCTTACATACTAAGGATAATATTTTTGAGGCTGATAAGTATGTTGAGAACATGGATGTGGCATATCACAAAGTGAGGCAAGCCCTCCATAAGACTCAGGCTAAGTAAAATAAAGCAGATGATCGCCATTGCCGTGCCCTAGAGTTTGCCAAGGGTGATTGGGTTCTTTTGCGGTTTGAAAAGGCCCAAAGAAAAATAGGAGGGGCAAGGCCGGTTGTTCCCCAAGTTAAGCTTGAGGTATTATGGGCCTTTTCAAGCTTCACACAAGATGAATGATGTAGCTTAGAGGTTGAAGCTACCAGATCATTGGAGGATTCACAATGCTTTCCATGTGAGTCTTCTTTAAGCCTTTGCAAGGAGATGTGCCACAGGATATGTCTTTTGAGATGCAGCCAGAAGTTGAGGAGTTGGATGAGATCCTAGTTCTGGAGCAGATTTTGGCGCATAAGGAAAGGAACGTTAGATGTAGAGTTTCTTGTCGCTACTTGGTGAAATTCACCATTGCATGTAAACTGGCTGGAAGAGGGTGATCCCGCAGATACACCTCAGTTGTTGCAACTTTACTTGGAAGCTTTTCAGCTTGAGCCAACTATGGTTGTGGCTTCAGGCTCAACAAAGTGTAGGTCTGGAGCATTGCTTGATGCTCAAGAGGGAGGTAGTACCTCCATTGCTTTGGAACAGACATGCTTAGATATCTAAAGGTTACTTGGTGACATTGTATGTTCATCCAAGATACTTCTTGTTGACAGTATATCTGCTTTGGGACTTCTATGATCAGTGTACTAGTCACTATGAGACACTTTGTTGTTTGCAGTGTAAATGGTTTGCTATCCTAGGCTCTGAGAATAATATATGCAGCATTGGTTTGGCAATACATGCTAGGATATGCTTATAATGGCACACTTGCATGTATTTGACTTTATGGATGACTTTGTCACACTCAGATCCAATCGAGGTTGCTTGTTATTTCTAAAGAGAGAGGTTTGTCGCGAGGCCGTGAGTTTTCGGGCTTGCATGTGTGCTAGACCCTAGGAAATTAGTTAGGCAAGGCCATGGGTTGTCATTGTGCAAGGGGCCCCTCTATTGTTTGGTCTTAAAAGGGGGCAAAGGGCCCTTAGGATATAATGTTGGACCATTGGTATGATCCCAAGAGTGCCCCAATCGAGGGGGGCATGGGGCAAATGAAACGTAGGTGCCACGTGGCACTTTCCCAATTCATGAGGAGTGTTGAAAGCACTTGGAATAACTTGCATGGGTGCCAACGGGAGAAAAAAAGCCTTTTGAACGGCAGTGCATTGACGACGGGCAGAGTGTTTGACAATTTTTCGTATGGGTGTTTTGGGCAAAAGCTACACATCATGGATGGACTCCAAGGCGGTGAGAGTCACCAGTTGACGAATCGTCCATACGGGGTTGTGAACACCTCCTGGCAGAGGTTGTGAAGTCTGTACGTAGGCTGGTCATAACAGCCAATTGAAGGATCACTAACGTGCACTTGGGACTAAGGAATGCTCGAAAGGCATAGTGAAATTGCCTACATACCGTCACGTGAGGGGCTTGCTGGACACTTAGGCCAGCTCTTTGGTAAGGGCTGATCGGGCATTTTTGGCTAGTCATAAAAAGGTGGGATTGCAATTGTGAATGCATTCTTGGTGAAGATGCAAGACATGGAATGGAATGGAAAGGAAACACAAGACTAGGAAAGCATAATGGAAATGAAATAATGCGAGAAAGAAATATACAACCAAGCAAAGTACTTACATGATCAAGAAAGGCTTGAGGCTTGATAAATATGACAATGAAAGTACAATGCCTTTATAGGATAGGCACACACACTCTAAGTGTCAACTGTATATGGGATAAGTCCCATAGTGACATGGGTCACTCTAGGATATAAAGTAGTATAGTACTACTCTAAAACACACTAAAAGTCACTCAAATTGACTCCATTTCCTAACACCCCCCCATGGAGGAAAGGTGAGGGACTACTCGAATGGAACCAAGAATAGAACATGACAATGATGGTCATCAAAAATGTGCATGCCAGTCTAGAACTAGACATGGCTCCCACATAATCTCAGAGGCAAGTGAGCATGGCTCAGAGGCTAGTGAGCATAACATCGAAATTTCATCTAGCATGGCTCAGAGGCTCATCATGCATGGATCATGCATGGATGCATGATCAACTCAGAGGTCTAGGAGACCAATGCACCAACAAATAGACCTATCAAAGCCAAAAATACATGGCTCCCACAGTACATCCCCTCCTGGCTTCAAAGACTAATGAGAAACATGGAGCCACACACCAAAAATAGAAAAGAAATACATCATTTTAGAAGAACTATCCAGGGCAGAGGACCTTTATTGACTCAACACACATGATTTATTGCATTCATTTTTTGGAAACACCCCCAGGGCAGAGTACCCAAATATATTATGCTTTAGAAAGCAAAATCATGATCTCCATCATCCTTTAGATGCGGGAGACAGACTGTAAGAGCATGATCCTGTGTCGGTGGGTCATCTTCGTCTGCATCATCACTAGTGGCAGATGCCACCCAACTGGCATGATCCTTTGATTGTTGTTGAGCAAGCTTCTGGTAGCACCTATCCTCCGTATGACCGAGCTTGTTGCAGTAAGTGCACTTGAATGGCTTGAATGTCTTTCCTTGTGCTGGTGGAGTCGATGGCCTAGGTCTCCGTGGCACTCTAGGATATAAAGTAGTATAGTACTACTCTAGAACACACTAAAAGGCACTCAAATTGACTCCATTTCCTAACACTTGGATCACGGGCTTGTCACGTAGTGCTATGTCAGCTAACTTTGAATCGACCCAGGAAGGGTTAGCTGGTCACAGAGAGCTCCTTCAACTAGCTACCCGCCATTTTGGAGAGCGGGCTAGGCACACAGGGTGCTTCTCTGTAATTCCCAGCTGTTTTGGAAGAGCTGGCTGTGTATTCATGTTTTCTTTCTGTACAAAGAGCAGAAGTGGTCAAGTGGGCACTAGTGATAGTTGTGGTGAATTGTGTGACCAAGCATTGGTTGCTAAATTCTAGGATTAGTGCAAGCCATCTGTAACAGAAATGGATGCCCATTCATAATGCTTGGTGAGAGTAGTACACAGCAAGGAATATGCATGGTATATTGATGCCTAATGGGCTGTGGAATGCCCCAGATGCAAGAGCACTTCTATCCATTGTGTAACACGTTTTCAAAAAATTAAAGAAATATTGAAAGGGACACCAAGGTTTGGGGCCAATTTGTGTCCTTGTTTTGGTGCAGGAGCATTCTAGCTCGCAATGTGTTGGGTTGTGTTCTTGCTGAATTATTTAAGAGAGAATATTGCTAGTTATTGGTTATTACTGCCCTAAGGCCAGTTCATTGGTTCCGTTGCCGGGACATCACCATCTTCCCAGCGATTCGACAGGTTGGCCCGGAAAACCAGCAGTACAAATCGCTTTCATTTGTATTGCTGGTTTTCCAAGCCTCTAGAGGCCTGTTTTCAGCGTTTCAAAAATCATTCCAAGGTTTTGGCTCACTCTCGACGCACGGGTGATGTCAGAAATACAAAATTCTGCACCATATGTCAGGTATAATAAAGTAACTCAAGTATCCTCATTGAATGCAAACTTGGCGGTATTTCTTTTTCTTTTTCTTTTTGTGATTTTTTCCAACATTACGTTGGCCCTCCTTTGATTGGTGGAGGGCTATTTTCCTTCTAGGCTAAAAAGCCCCAAAATGAGCTCTGATTTTTTCCAAATGGATCATTCACATCCAAAGGAAACCACTGGGGCTCAAAAGCAGCCCTATGGTCCCATGCCATTCAATGGACAGCCTTCAGCAATACCAAATGTACAGGGTGCTCCATTGCAGCAATCTATTTATGGTCCTGGAGTTGATTTGCATTCGCAAGGGAATAATTTTCGGAATGCAAATGAGGGACAGCAAGCCTTCCCCCAATTCTTAATTTTTCCAGAATGTTTTGGTGGTGCTGTAGTGTTCCACTAACGAATATTAGAACGATCTCCCCTTATGGGATCAGGCAAATCCAGTCTCGACTAAGCTATTGGGGAGGCGTGAACCGGAATCGAAAATCTCCTAGAAGGCCATCCATAGGGGAGCATGCATGCACTCCAAAAGCACCTGAAGAAAGCAGGGGTAGACCATTCTCCCTGGGCACTTATGCAGTGGGAGGGCCTTGAGGGCCTCCACAAGCTACTCATCTATGAATGGGGTATCTAATTGTCTGCTCATGCCCTGGGAGACTACTGAAGGGTGTATGCCCACGTAGACTCTTGGGCTATGAGAACTTGTAGGGTCTCCTCCTCTGATTGGAATAGTTGGTGGTTAAAGGTTGTGGTCCTCCGACAATCGTGGACTTCTGTGACTTAGGTGGAGGTGGATGGGGAGGCGGGCCAAAGGCATAATTGGCTCTATGCCCACCTTTAGTGCCAATTGCATCATCAAGACTCTCTACTCCTAGTTGTATAGTACAATGCTTTAACTGCCAATGTCTGGTCTTCTTAAGCTGATCCTCTGGTCCCAAGCGGATCACTACTATTGCAAGGCCCAAGCCACTTCTATCACGCAAGAAAGCCAGCTGAGACGTGACCATGTGTGATCCACAACTCCTCCTCCTACTGTCCCAGCCACTCATCCATCATGTGCAACATTTGGTCCCCCATCATAAGGTCGAAGAGAATGGTAGTCCACTACTCCTCTCCTATGGATGTAAAGTTGAAACCCCAAGAAGGATGGGAGAGGCTATCAATGGCTCCATTGGAGCCCCCTTTTTGGAGCTATAGGATTAGGACCAACATATCCAAAGAAATGAGGTAATGTTCTGGAACATCAAGGTTGTTCTAGGACCATAGCCTCAAAACTCCCTTGGGAGGGGTTGTCTAGGGAAAGGCTTCAGTCCTGGTGACTATGAGGAAGCGGGGGGTGGTGCGCCTGTAGCTGCTTCTAGGGGGGGGGAAGGGGGGGGGGGGTGCCTGTAGCTGCTCCATAGAAGCTGAGTTCTTATCTTGTGAGGGGCTGAGGTGGCCTTGAGATGATGAAGTTGTGCCCATGCCAGGTGGCCTAAGTGTTGTTTGCTCCCTTGCATTTCATCTCCATTCCACTCCTCAAAGAACTCTAAACGCAGTTGTGGAGATGGCTGAAATAGAAATCAGATTCTTTTTTATACCTGGAACATAAAAAACTTCCACAAGTGTCACGGTCTCACCTACCACTAATGTGGCCAGCACCTCACCTATTCCTTTCACTCATGGAATAAGCTGCATTGTTGGCACAAGTGACAATGCCCTTGTGTGGAGCATCACTCAAGGATTGAAATAGAGATTTGCAGAAGGGAATGTGCTTAGAAGCACCTTTGTCAAAATACCATGCTGACTTAGAATCTGAAATAGATAAAACTAAAGCATGCATCTTTGAATTATAGTGGCAGGTCACAACAAATGCCCACTCATCCTGAGCCAAGTTTGCTACCTCAGGATGATCATCATGGGCAGTAGGAGCATGTGTGACTGCAAGACCATTTTGCTCTTTTTTCTTCTCTGAAGCAATGCGCTTGTGACATTCACAGATGTCATGGCCAGGCTTCCTACAATAATTACAGTGCTGCTTCTTCTTCCTAGTAGCAAGAGAAGAAGATGATGAGGTACCAAATGTAGGTTTGGGCTTGCTGTAAAATCCCCCCCCCCCCTTGCGTTTACCCCTGTGGTCAGTGGCAAAGGCCTGAACTGTAGTAGAGGAACTCCTGACTTTGCTCTCCTGCAGGAGTAGGGAAAACAAGCTGATCAAAAGAATATTGGTTGGGGTTACCCATGGCACTAGCCTCAATGTCGTAGCAAATCCCTGGTATGAGTCACTGAGCCCATCAAGTGTCATAGACACTACCTATGAATTAGGACAATCTCATCAACATCGATCTATAATCCTTAATCTATGTGAGGTGGGCATCCAGCTGTCCCTTTCCTTCATCTTAACACCATCGAGCTGCTGTGGGTTTGCCATACCAGCCCCAATACCTTGCACTCCAAACATACCTGCGGGAGCTCCCAAATCACCATGCATTCCTCCTTGCAAGTTGCAACCCTGGCTGCATGCCAATATTTTCATACATTATGCTATGCATCCCGGGCTACATACCCCCAAACATACTCCCCTGCATACCCTCCACACCAGCCTGAAAACCCACTCGATAGTTTCCAGACATTCCAGGATAATCCACAGATTGCCTAGCCATTGCCTAGAACACTGAACCACCACCAAAATATGCTGGATACATTAAGGGTTGGGGGAAGGCTTGCTGTCCCTGATTTGCATTCCGAAAATTATTCCCTTGAGAATGCAAATCAACTTTAGGACCATAAACAGATTGCTGCAGTGGAGCACCTTGTACATTTGGCATTACTGAAGGCTTTGCATTGAATGGCATGGGACCATAGGGCTTCTTCTGAGCCCCACTAGTTTCCTCTGGATGTGAATGACGTTTTTTCTTTTTAGACTTAGAAAAAGTTTGCATAAAGGGTCCTAAGTAAGATGAGCAGGTGCTCCCCCTGCACTAAACAGCTGTGCTTTGAACAATGCATCAGCCTCCTTTACAACTTCAGCATCTTTTGACCCTCCAGGCTGTGTTTCATTCACATCAAGAGTATTTACAGCTCCAGGCTGTAAATACAGGTTGTATTTACAGCTCGCTCCAGGCTGTATTTTCAGCATCTTTTGACCCTCCAGGCTGTATTTACAGCTCGCTGTTCATAGGCATTTTCAGCATCTTGAGAAGTTCCCTCATTCAGAGGCTGTCCATCTTGCCCATCCTAAGAGGACTCCTCTTCCACATCCCAATCTTCATTTGTGAAAGGCATACTTACTGAATGTTTATCCTTGCTGTAAAATCAACTACAGCTGGCAATACTAACACCAGAGACAACCACAGGCTCACCTCCTTTGGGAAGATGGTGATGTCCCGGCAACGGAACCATGAAACCAGCCTTAAGACCAACAAAAGGGCCGTAACAACCAACCAGCCAATATTCTCACTTGAATAATTCAGAAAGAACACAACCCCCATCTTTGGGACCAAGTAGACTCCTAGCCTGTGAGCCATAGCATCCTCTTCTCTCTTGCTGCAGGTTCTCTCTCTCCTGCTGCAGTCTTTCTCTCTCTACAGCAGCATACTCTCCCTCTACTGTTCCAGCCCCTTCTCCATGCAGAAATCAGCGTCTCTCTGTACTTCTGAACAGCAGCAGCATCTCCTTTCCACCTCCTAGCTTGGGAGTACACATTTGATTATCATAATCAGCAAAATGCAATTGTGCCAAAAGTTCTTATGGCATGTAAGTTTCTGATTTATAGATTTCTTAACTTCAGCTGGAAAGAACCAACATACCTTCTGAGGTCCCACAAGCTCAAGGTCTTGTCAAGTGAACTTGATATCAAAAAGTGATCTTCAAATGCAACAAGCTGCATGCAAGGAAAGCCGATTACCTTTAGACGTCTGGATTCATTAAGTCATAAGTACACACAGCAAAGAGAAATTGAAGAGTTAAACCATAAAAACAAACCTTGGTAATAAAACCCTCATGAGCTCTCCAACAGGACACAATGCTGCCTGCTCTCAAGTCCAACAGCCTACACTGACCCGAGCTGAGACCCATAGCTAACCAGGAAGATGAGCAAGTTCCCCTCCCGCTGCCATGAGACTGTCCTCCAGAGGATGCAATAGCTGAGACTAAGGAAGACCCAGACAGGTCCAAAGCATCACATTGCCACAATTGCAGATATTGAGCCGATTGCAAATCAATAAACCTGCACATGTGGGATCTTACATGGCGCTGGTATCTTTGTAATGCAGTAGCTGCTATAATAACCCACATAAGTCAATATGGAAATAGTATCAAATTTACCTTGCATGCCCATTTCCAGTACCTGCAACAAGCTTCTCCTCTGTTTCCAAAAGGTGCATGCACGTATACTGACTTCCATGAAGTCCTGTAGATAGCATCCCACTTGACAATGCAGTTCCAGCCATTCCAGCCACTCCAATATTTGGCATTCTAAGATTCTCTACTTGGGATGTACTCAAAGATGCATTAGCAGTTTCAAGAGACTCGAAAAAAGAAGCTATACACTCTCCAGTCTGCATGCTCCACAAGTGAATCGTTCCATCACATGAAGCAACTCTTCCAGTCCAGGGCAGGACACAAATGTCATTCACAGCCTGTAAAACCATTAGAAACCAATTTTTAATCTCCATAACGTCCATCTAGAATGGGATGCCATGTGGGCCAGGATGAAATCAAACAGTCTAATAATGCCTAGAATGACATGAAATACGATTTTGGGGAGCAAGCAATTCCAATTGGCAAGTCTTAACCTGAAACCCTAAAAAACAAGGAGAGTCTAGGAACTGCCAAAAACACAAGCCACCTTCTAAAAGAAGATACTACTCAGAGGCCTTGTTCTCTGCCCCTACATGCTTGGAAAAAGCATATCCAAATTCATTGCACGGTTCATTTGTCTTTACCACTTCCCATCCAAAAAATTACACAAGTGGAGCTTGTAATTGTCACTCTAGAGCCAGAGGCATTTTGCGATGTCATTATGCTTTTATTCATAATCCAATTTCTACCATCTGATTCACTTACATGGAATCTTTTGTTACCTACATTAAAATTGCAACTACAAGGGCATGCTAGTTGGTCTCCAGTAAACTTTACAGATCACATTCTTCTTTACCTGGCTATACACACAAACACACATCTGTAACCTGCCTCCTTGCCTTAACCCCTAAAACAGTTGCCAAGATTTGACTTATTCTTCAATGGCTTTAGAATATATCAAATTGAAAAAATTAGTAGTTTACTGCTCGTGCTTTTTGTTGTGTGAGTGCCTGCGTGTGCATTTGCATGCTGTGTTCGTACAAGATATTACGTATTGCTAGAAGAAACATAGCTTTATAAGCAGTTATAAATGTAATTCTATGACATATTCAGACTGCATGGGAGTGGGTGTGCTTGTGTCTTATTAACGTGATAACAAAAAAGAGATCCATATGAGGGGGCCCTTTTTATAAATCGATTGTGCCTATGTTTTAGTGGATTTTAGTTGCAAAAATTGATTGAGATCAACGAGAGTATATTTTTAATTAACAAATTAGGGAGGACAACTGTAACAATACCCAATCCCCATGGGCGGACATGGTAGTTTGACGATTGTAATTCATAAAGAAGTCTTTGTGGGTGCAGTAATACATATTCTGCATGGAGGAAGTGTGTATTCTTTCATTTTTCAATAGAGTTGTAGACTGTAGGTTCTACAGTGTACTCTCTCACTCTTACTCTCCCTCTCTCTTCACTTGGATGTCATGGACATCTACAAACCATGGCATGGCTGCCTAGCTGGCAGCATCCTCTAGCAGCAGCAGGACAGCAGTTCAGGCGGGCAAAGGTCCTTCGAGAAATTCGGTCAAACCGGCGTGTGCCACCCCGGAGGAAGATAATCCACCTGTTGCCGGGTCTCAAGATTACCCTGCCAATTGCATTAACTTATGTCCCAGGGACTCGGGAAGAAATGAGGATAACAGAGAGAAAGAATAATGTGCAATCCCAAGAACTCTCTTATATCTACCCCGAGGACCTTCCTAGAAGGCAACTGGGAGCTCTCTTGGCACCGGTGAGCCAAGAGAGAGAGAGGGCGGCTTTACCCGAACAAACCAGTTATGGGAGCCCCTTGGGCGCAGTAATCTATTTCTGGATGCGCTGAGTTGCTGGGGTTCCCGTTAGGGAACCAACAAGTACCCGCAGGCTGTCACGTGACCTATGCAAGAGCAGCAGCAGCAGGCTGATGTCAGGAGCATAGCAGCTGATGTCAACACCGTACGGGCAGGTACAGGTGTAGGCAGGGCTGCAGACAGCAGCAGAGCAGGCAGCAAATGCAGCGCTGACATCAGCCAACCAAAGTCAGTCCTGCCTGGTCCCATGCTGATGTGACAGGTACCCTGAGAGCAGTGGATTTGTAGACTGTGCACGATGGAGGAGGTGGGGGGAAGGGGGGGTTGTAAAGAGGAGGAGAGAGTGATAAGAGAGAAAAAGACAGAGAGAAGACATGAAACAAGCTAAAAGTTGAAGAAAAAAATAAATTATAAAAGACGAAGACAAAAAAGAAATTCAGAAGATATGTGAAACAAGGTTAAAAGTAAAAAACTCTTTAATCAAATCTACGCTTATGTCTCATTAGTACCCAAGCATAAGCTGCCCTATGGACCTTGAAAGATTCTAGAATCCCTTGAAAAGTTATCCATATCGTTCTTTATATTTATTTCCTTGAAAATTTATTTAAAATATTTGCTTAATGGAAATAAAGTCTTGATTTATTAACTACGGATTATTCAAAATGATTGCCTTTTCTTAAATACTCTTGGATTCAGCCTTCACGTGAAACTTGGGCTCTAGAAATCCTCATGGACCTCATATTATAATGACTTATAATAAATCTATGGCATGAAATGGTTTCACTTCAGATAATTTTACCATGTTTAATTACAGCTTGGTTATTTTATTCTACCTTAATTTTATATTTCTATTAAAAGCTTGGCTAGTTCCCTTGATACTCTGCTGGATCCTAGTGGGCATTATTGGACGTTGAAATACAAGCAATTCCTAGTAAACTACACTCTGCATACATTTACAAGGCCACGTTATGACACATGTGTCCGATCCAACATTTAATTCCACCACCCAAACATTTGTGTAAGGAATGTCTATGTTTAGGCCCTGCCATAACTGAGTGTGAGGGCCTAGAATGATTTTCGCATGCTCATGCCTATCACATGTATGGGCAAGGCACAAATGGTCTCTATGTCCAGATATTTTGTGCAAAATATGACTTTAAAGTTTCAACATCTAACTCTTTTACTTCCACCACCCAAAAGTTCGTGTAAGGAATGCCTATGTTTAGCCCATGCAATAACCAAGTGTGAGATCCTAGAATGATTTTCACATGCTCATGCCTATCACATGTATACGCAAGTCACATATAGTCTTTGTGTCTAGATATTTTGTGTGAAATAGGACTACAAAGTTTCACAAAGGTAACAAAGTCTCAAAAAGTCGGAGTCCGCAATGCTCTATTACCGTGTGCTAGCAAGAAAATTACATATTGAAGCCCTCAAAATCATGTGTCTACAGCTCAGGAGATCATTGCCCATCTTATTGCATGGTAGATTTGTAGATCCAAATGCAAAGAGGCCTTGGCTGGGACTCAAACCTTGTTAGATATTATCTCGTGTGTGTTGTCGTAATGAAATATTGTGTATTTTGCAGTATTTGAAGGGTCACATGAGCTTGGGTAGTGGATACAGTCCATGTCATAGGTGATGTCAAAGGTTCAGCCCTTGTGGCTATATGTACTTGGATCCTATATATGATTAGTGCACTAGATCTTTTGATGTTATCGACTTGTCCATTGCATACTTCCTCTCTCTCTTCTCCTTCACCTGCCATTGCCTCATGCTTCTACAGTTGGTATTAGAGCCTTGGAAAGAGATCTACCCCATTCCACAATTTCCCTGAGGAGGAAATCGCCATGGAATTTTGATTTGCCACAAATCTGTCAATATGTAGTCACTTCTTGGGCTAGTTCTTCTCTAAACAGCCACTGCCATTATGCTCATATTTTAAGCTCTATCATCACCCTTGCTGCCCGTGCCGCTTCCACCTCCCTGGTTGCCAATAGCTTTGGTGTTTTCGCTGGTGTTGTTGCCGTTATTTGGGAGGGAGCATCCCTTTTGATGATAAATCAACACTACCGAAACTGGTCACAATTGTACATCCTTCTGTTCATTGCCATACCTTGGCCATCATCGCTCAATTTAGATGCTGAATCCCTGGCTAGAAGGGATGCAAAGGTTACGTTACCAAGATCATTCCCTCATGGCAAATTTCATTGAAAAGTGAAACACGATGCTCATCAAAGCATCCTATAAGCGATATCTGGGAAAATGGAAGCTCGAGTGGCAGAAGTTTGACAAATGCTGAAGCAAGTTGGCGTGGGTCTTTCATCCTACTTTGGCTCATAAGCTAGCAAGACACAGACGGCAAGTCATGCATAGTACCCTAGCAGCAATGTTCTGGAAGTGTCTTCTGTTGTTTTTTTAAATCTATCCTTGGTCATCATCATCGTTTAGATGAATCCTCCGTGTGAACTCGTCTCTGTTGCAACCATATCATACTCATGTAGCCTTCCACCGTTTTCAGCTGATTAGGCTTTGCATTACAACTATGCCTCTGAGTTTCAGCGCTCTACCTAAGCATTGACCTCAAAGAAAACGTATCTCCAATGCACATAGCCTGTACTTTTGAATTTGCTTCCCTCTCTGGTGCATTTCTATTGTACCTGCTAAAGAGACATCACAATTTACTGTACCTTTGAACTACAACAACATAAAATTTGGGGCTTTTTATTCTATGCCTGGATTTTGATTTCTGGACATCTGCAGCAGTCAGCATTTGCCTAATTTATTGACATCTCCACAAATCTTGGGCTTAAACACCCCTACAAACATTGCCATCTTCATTGGCTACTGCAGCAATTGCTCTCAATCAGCTTGGCATCCATTGGCGCATCCCAAAATATGGCATCTCCCTTGAGAAATTCTCCGGCACTGGATTTGCTATTTGGAAGACCAAGATGAAACTCCTCATGTAGGGAGGCGTGTGGCAGACCGTCACCAAGAGCAAGTACGCAACAACCCAGCTCAACATACTGCTTGGAAAGACAAGAACGAGAGTGCGTTGGGGATTGTTGGTCTCGCTCTTTCTAATAATCTGCTTCATCATCTGGGGCTCACCAAAATTGCCAAAGAGGTCTGGCCTGGCCTTGAAGCAATGTTAGGTGGCAATCTAAATAATTCCAAGTTGTTTCTCAAGATGCAATTGTATAGCACGTCATATCAAGGTTCATACCCTTAAACAGCCATTGGATGCCCTTAGCCTCCTTTTCTCAGCAGCTTACCACACTATAATGTCCCGCCAGATAATGATGATAAGAAGGCTATACTGCTTAACAGCCTATCCAATGAAGAAATATTTAGGTAAACTGTGCAAGCCTTGAAAGTAGGACGAGAAATGTCCTATGACAAAATGGTAGCAATCTTTATGGAAGAAGATCAGCTTTGACACCAACCTACCCACAAGGGCCTACCTTACCAAAGCCAAAGCAAAGAGATGCAGCTATGGAAAAAAAAAAATGGTCACTCAATTGACCAGTCCTACAAGAAGATGGGCAAACAAACAGGAAAAACATCATGCTCACCTAGTAGCTGCTAGTTCTTGCACTGACTCAGAAAATGACCCAGATCCCTCAACAATCAAAGAAAATGCGATGACAGTCACTGTTGGGTCACTGTCTCTTGATCATGATATGACTAGGCTTCACATATACATGAGAGCGGAATCATGGTTTATCATTCACATATACAGCCACAAGTCAATTCCACTCCCAAGATTGGTTACAACAGCCTCATTTCTTTTCAACATGATTTTATATGAGGCTTTCACAAGATCTTATCTTAATCCTATGTATTTTGGTCAAACTTATAGAAGTTCATTCTTTTTTCTTTTCCTCTTTTTTTTAAAAGGTAGAACCTCAGTGTGCTATCCGCACCCCTCTCTTGTTGTATAGGAAAGAAAATTGAGGACATTCGGCAACATAAGGCCAACTCTTTAACATTCTCCATGAGACACATCTGCAGGGTGTGCCAAGGGGAAGCTGCCCCTGATGCTAGCCTTATCAGAGCAAGCAAGCTATTCATAAAGGCCTTGCTTCAATTCAGTTTACTAACCATGGGAAGAAATTTATTTGAACTTAATATAAGGAAGGACTTTTCAAATGCTGGGTCCACCTTGAAGCTGAGACGTATCCATGCATACATGCTGAGCTTTGACAATTGCAAAACTGCTAGTGGGATAGACAAGATGGAGACAAAGAGATTATACAGACCATCAAAGCAAGAAAGGACTTGGCGGACATAGTTTGGAAGCACGCTTCTCGAAGTTTTGTAGATGCCATGTATCTCAAACGGATGCCCTTCCTTTTGAAGGCAAAGGTCATTGAATCCCTTTGGGCACCACACTGTAGCCAATGCTGGCATATGTGTGGAATTCCTATAATGGGTGAAGTCAAAAACCTAATCTAGAATGCATCACGTCATGGCCATGGCATGTAGGGCCACATCAGCCCTAAGTTCAAAGTATATATGCATTTCATATGAAAGTGATCCAATCCAGCCATCAGAGCTAGACAGTACATCCAAAAATCAAGAGAAAAACACCTGGATTCAAAAATGTGCTGGTCTTATCTTTTATTGAACCCCTTCCTCCATGCCTCATAGATACTAACAGATTGGATCAGCAAGAAAACCCCCACCAAAAAATGATACTTATAAACTCATGTGTGCATGCTTTCACCCTTAAGATCAAAACATCCTTCTATATAAGCCAATAAGTGGGACAAACAAGAATTTAACTCTCTGAAACAGTTTTGGTATGCTTATTGCAAATCATATGGCTTGCTCAATTCCTACTCACACACTTTCTGTGAGTCTAGGCCCTCAAGAAAGGGCAAGTATACCTCTCTTGAGATCACGTGGGAGTTTACCCTCCCCCCTTTTTACGGTATCCCAAGGGCAACGATAGGCTCTTGCTAGGACTACTATGAAAGCCTTGAAGGATAATGCCTCCAGATTTTATCCCATAACCTCAGCATTGGAAAATCAATGCCAAACCACTAGGCCAAAGCCTAGAAGTCACACCTGGTTCAGCTTTTAATAATATAGACGCCTTGGTCCAATCGGCTCTATTAACTCCTTTATAAATTTGATGCTTTATTCTTTGAATCTTCCTTTTTATCTCGGTATGTATGGGCATGACTTCAAATGTACACATACTCAGATAATTAAGAGAATAAGATCAAAAGATGGAGCTGCTTCAAAATCTAGTCCCAGAGGACACTCGATGTATAGGGGGAGGAAATCCTTTCTATATGAATGCCAACTTCTGCTGTATTCTTTGGTCCACATCAATGCAATCCAGGCTGTGCCTTCCAATTATAACCAAAGTCATTTCTTGAAATAAGACCCATAATTTTTTCATTGATAACTCATGGAACAATCGCAGAGATGATCATATTGTTAACTGCAGAACATCACTACTCGTGTTGCTAAAGCACAGACATAAATTAAAACCAAAGGGGCACATGCAGAATAATAAAGGACACAATATGATCCAGCCCTACAAAATGAGAAATAGCAGGCATGCATACATATCAATCCAGGAGAAAGGAACCAGCAAGGTATGGTGTGTGGAAAAGAACCAAAAAATTAGCAAAACACCTCACCTCTTCATGACCGCTGTATTCCATAACACAAAATGTTGTTGATAGCTCCCATTGCTTTACCAAGCCCCTCATTTTAGCTCCAACACCTGCTGTAAAGATAGTGCTTTCACCGTCACCAACTGCAACAGCCTTTAGAGATCCAGGATGGGCACGCCAAGAATGGGAAACAGCTGCATTTAATTTCCAGGGTCGTTCCTCTTTTCCAATGCCGAAGCCTAACCCTGGTCTGTTTAGATATTCTGTACCTTCCCAAGCATCCCCACTGCTGGGTAACCACATCCATGATCCATAATTGTCATCCAATACTGCTTCAGAGCCTAATTTACGGTGTTTTCTGCTCTCTTCACCATTCAAAAGCTTGCTTTTATTTGATAAAGGCTGTGGTATTGACCAACCTATTTCATTCAGCAATAAACTAGTAGGGCTAAACTCAGCCATTGGAATCGAAGTTGGTTTTGTAGCGAGAGAAGCTTCGTCTACAGTTCTCTCATGTGTTGCCACCCCAATGTCCCACTGTATTAAACAAGCAGCACAATCAGCATTATAGGGAGAATTCCAAAAAAGAATAATTAATTTTCAACTTCAAAATTGTAATCAGAAATCCTTGACAGCAAACCTTAATGACAAACATAAAATCGAGGACTCCAAAACAAAACTGCTAAAATCTATTTCGGAATGTATTTGATCATTTTCCAGCCTTCATTTCTTACTAGAAATCTTCAAAAATTCTGCCCTTATGATATTAAATCAGTCCTCTTGCAAGAATCGTCATGTGCTGCATTTTGGATTTCTGGATTCACCTCCGTATGTATTTCATTTGACTTTTCATTCTCATGGAAAGCATAAAGCCCATCATGTGTCACGTCAGTTTCAATTGACAATAACAACATCCTCTTCATTCATATGCTTAACTTGAACATCAACATCATAAGCTGAAAGATTATCATCAACATTGGCTTCAAAACTTTGAATTAGTTCCGTCTTTGTTTGCTTATCTATTTGTTCATCCATAATAGGATTAATGCTCACACATGTAACTTTTGTATAATCCTCAATATCTTCCTCATCGTCACACATAAAAAATGCAATCTTCGCATACTCCACAACAGATGGTGCATAAATATCAAGAAAATCGTTGGCTTTATCACTTTGATTTGATTTAGAAATGTATCCCAAAGCTTCTTTGTTTAACGGATCTCTGAATTCTGATTCTTCAAAAATTGCATTTGGATTTACCTTCTCTTGCTTCCACATCATATCAACAGCAAAAATTTGTGTAAGCAGATCTTCTTTCAAATAGCAAATTGCTTCCGGATCTTCTTGAACACCAGAAATCTCTTCCTGATGTTGTTTTGGATCTAATAAAACATCTTCTTGCTGCTCCAATTGAATCTTAGTGTTAATATATACCCTAGGGGGGTCAGTAAGAAATATGGAAGATAGCACGTGTGATCAATGAACAGTTTTTTTATTTTTATGGAGTTACAAAAAATATACATACATAAGGGGTCTTTTAATTCAAAAAGAGAAAATTTTCATACATAGGGGATGAGTAGGGGATACTTTAATCATTTGAAAATTTACCGGGAGGGTGTATATAGGTTATTATAATCCGTACGTAGGATGTTTTTTTAACACCCCTTGATCACACGTGCTATATGGGGTTTTTACATAGTGCCCCCCCCAGTATATACTGACACTAGTAGGACATCGGTATATAATGACACTGATAAACCGTCGGTATATATCGACACTAAACAGAAGCTTTTTTTTTTTGTGGGGCAGAACATGGCTTGTTTCAACCCATTCTGCCCCACTATTGTATGTGTTTTATTAGAAGGTAAGTATTACAACATGCCATCCGAGGTAGAAACATGTAAAATTTCCTAAAACTCTTATATCATGTCTTATTACAAAATTTCCCTTCTGAAGAGGGAAGTACAAAATTTGAATATGAGATACGAAATGGAAAAATTACCTAAGGTATGCTAAATACAAGGTAAACTACTACGTATCCTCCTCCAAACCACTTGACACATCATTCGAACCACTCGACTCATCCTCGCCCACGTCCCCGCTTCTATATGATCCCTCGACCTCTCTCTCCCCCCACATCCCCACCTACAAGCTCCTCCTCTTGTATGTCGCCTGGGGTTTTGGTGGGGTCGAACCGGCCACCCTAAGAATGAAAGAATTTTAAAAATGATATTACAACTTAATTGTAAGATCAATGGTATGATAAAACATGCTTGAGAAAAATTAGGATTGGAGTAGATATGAAATAATCCGGAACTTATTGGTATCGGATATAAAACTGTAACACTTGAACATTCGGAATTGCTTTCTGATTGAATCAGATGTCAAAGACAATTAATTTGAGCAGAAACAAACCCTTCTACATGATTAGAATCATTTCTTTCATCATCGGTGTGATCCGGTGCAGAATCTAAAGTACTGTCGGATACTGGCAAACTGTATTGCAGCTGTAAAATCCAAACTCTGTTTTGAAGTTCCCAGATCTTTCCAATAGAACAAAAATGCTGAAAATCATGCCGATCAAGGCTGACATACTAATCATATGTTTCAGAGAGCAAATCAGAATATTTAGAGAGCTTTTTGGACCACTTTCAGACTTTTCGGATTGAGTTTTCTTCACAAATGGCCATATAAATCTGATAAAATTTCTCATGCAAGAGAAATGGACAATACTTCTTCTTGTGACCACGTTGTGAACAATTCTTGCAAGAATACAAGGCACAATCTTTCCAAAAATGAGAGAAATCACCATAATGATAAGAAATTTGAAAATTATGCAGAAAGAGGTACAGAAATACCACAGCTTCAGGTTCTGGTTACTTGTGAAATCCGCTTTTGAATCCAGATCCTGTAAGTCTTTGTTCTAGATCCCGTAACTCTCTGTTCCGGTTCCCAATTCCAGATCTCTCTAGAATCTGGATCCCCGTTCTCTCTCTAGAATCTAGATCCCCATTCTCTCTTTCGGATCTCTTTTTGCCTTTTGGATTACTATTCTCTCTCTATTGGATCGCTTTCTGCTCTTTCAAATTAATGTTCACTTCCGGATCTCTGTTTCTTCCGGCCATCTGTGTAGATGGCCGGATCTCTCTCTCTTGGATCTTTGCATTGTTAGAATGATTGTTATAATTTAGCAGTGACCAATGTAATGTAATAAGTAGGTTAGGGGCACTTTTCCCTCATTTTAGAGGTTTTTCCCCCTAACCACAGTTAGTTCACTAACTACAGTTAGTGAAGGATAAGGTTTTGTCACTTAGACAAAACCTATCCCACTCTTCAGTTGTATCACACTCTTCTATTGCAACTATTGCTTTCAGCTCTCACTCTCCTACTCTCTTGCTCTCTTGCTCAGACACTCTGCTCTCTCTCCCTTAGTACTCACATTTGGTATCAGAGCAGCAAGATCATGCTCTTAGCTTCCTTGCCCGCAAGCTTACTGCCCAGCTACCCTGCTCCCTGCTCTTCCTGCTCATTGTCCGTACAGCCCATCCATACAATCTGTACGGACTCAGCTCCTGCACCGCCGTACCAACTCCTGCACCGTACCAGATCCTACCGTCAAGTCCGTACAAGCTCACGAAGCTCCATCATTCCGTACATCTGCGCCAGCCCATCGTCATACCGTCGTACAGTTCCACCGTACACCTGCTATCAGTACCATCTGCGCCAACCCTTACAGCTCATCGTCATCAGTATCTGCTCTTTGCGATGCTGTCCGTACAACTCGTACGGACTGTTTCGTACAGCCATACCTGTTTCATACAGCCGCCGTATACCCGTCGTACTTGTTTCGTACAGTCGCCGTACAGATCTGCGTCGATTGTTCCGTACAAGAATCCGTACATCCGTACAAAGAGCTCCGTACAAGTCCGTACATTGTACAGATTCCGTACTGTCAATTCCGTACAATCTGAGGAGACCGTACTTTCTGCAGATTTTTTCTTTGCAGGTGGACTCATGCTATTGAGCAGGCACTTGCACAGAAGAGTGCTATCATTAAACAACAAAAATCAGTCTCGAGATGGCTTTTGGACACACTCAAGGACAGCAAACAAGCTGAGCCTTTGCCAGCCTGCAATAGAGGTGCGCATAAACAGATGCATGGCAACTATTTGGCTGTAGCTTTGTTTGCTATTGCTTGCAATGAGGAACCTTTATGTCACAAGGATGCCTTTGACAACGAGGAATGGATGGATGCCATGAAGGTTGAGCTTGAATCCATTCATGCAAACAACAGTAGGGAGTTGTGTGACTTGCTAGCAGGCAAGCGTGCCATAGGCACAAAGTGGGTCTACAAGGTGAAAAGGAAAGATGATGGCAGTGTTGACCACCTCACCGCTTGTGTTTCCTGATAGGCACTTGCGCAGAAAGCCATTGTTTGGCTAAGATCTTGTAAGAATTTGGGGCATTCCATATTTGTGGTCAGACTTTGCATTTGTTGCAGAGAATTGCAAAAATTTGGGGCTTTTGCAACACTGCAGTTTTGCAGTGAAATTTGGGGCTTTTGCAGGCAGAGTGCAATTTGTGCAACATTTTCGGGGCTTTTAGACCATTTGCCCCTTTCTGGTTGCAATTTCAAGCCACAAATTGGGGCTTTTGTGTTGGGAGAGCAATTTTGCAGGTTTCAGTTCACACTGCCTTTCTGTAAGTGTTTTGAAGCGCTTTTGGCAGGTTTTGGGAGAGATTGGATGCTCTGGCAGATTTCTGACAGAGACATTACAGAGATTTGAGTTGCATTTTCAGCCAGTGTTTGGCTGTATTTTTTTTGGGAATTGTGCACTCCATTCCCAGAAAGGGAATTCAGATTTGCATTTGCTGTATTTTCTTTCTCAGACATGGCCCAACAAAATCAGAATATTTTTTAGTTCAGTGGTCTCTCACAAGAGGATAAGCTGGATGGTACCAACTACTCCCTCTGGAGTTTTATGGTACGCAACATTCTGATTTCCCGTAATTTGTGGAACTATGTAAATGGGGATGAGATCCGGCCAGCAAATGTGGCACCTAATACCCCTCCCCAGCAAGGAGGAGGCAGAGGTCATGCACAGGGTACAGCTGCAAGACAAGTTATTGGTGCAGCTATAGCTACTACTCCAGAGCAAAAGACATGGGATTCACGTGATGCTTTAGCTTTGTCGTGTATTTCTCTTTCAGTGAAAAGATTCATCATTCCGCATATCCGATCGTGTAAGACCTCAAAGGCAGCATGGGATATTTTGGAGAGCATGTATGCAGCTCGGAATGATGCCAGGGTGTCTTTTTTGAAAAGAGAATTGTCTCATACACATATGGAAGAGGGTGACTCCATGTCAGTGCACCTCACAAAGCTACAGGATTTACGAGAGCAATTGCTGAATATTGATGAGATCATTCCTGATTCAGAGATGATTACAACTACTCTTAATTCTCTTCCTGAGTCTTATCTTAGCTTTCATACCTCGCTAAATTTGTCATTGAGGGGGGGTGCAAATCCTCTCAATTTTCACGAGTTGATAGGACTTCTGTTGCAGGAAGAGCAGACCAGGAAAAACATGGCTTCACGAGCAGGTGAACATGCCATGCTTTCAAAATTCAAGCCTAAAGGAAAGGGACAAGCAAAAACATCAGCAAATCAGCCTTCCAGTGGTTTAGGACAGCCTTCTCAAAAGGCTAAGGGTGATGCAGGTAAGCCCAAGAAGAAGGGTATATGTCATTACTGCAAAAAACCAGGTCATTACATTGGAGAATGCAAGAAGAGGCTTGCAAAAGAAAAGAAAAACAGCTCCGGTATGGCTGTTTCAGATTCAGCTCCTCATGCATCTGACAATGAGGAAGCTATAGCCAACTTTGTGGAACACGACTATGTTGAGATATCGAGCTCCACTCGTGATATGCCAGGGTGACTGTTGTGCATTTATGTCACCGACTTGTTAGCTGCAGATGCGGTTGGTACACCGCCCATGAATAATAGCTGGATGACAGCTATCCTTATGTACTCTAGTTCATGGCTCAGTTAGTATGCCACCTTAGTTAGCTGAGTTTGGTTTGAGACCCACATATAGGGTTCTTCTATTTCTTTGTACTAGAGTTCTTTTGGCTTTCACAACTAAGAAGAGGAAAAACTGTTTTCAGCCTCCACATTTGTGTGTATTTCCCCATTGTGTATGTGAGAAAGCCACAAGTGAGACTCCTTCCCTCTCTCCCACTATCTTCACAGACTATGCCTTCTTGTCTTGCATTTCAGACTCTCAGTTGGCTACTCCGGATATTACAGCCACTTGTGATGATGACTCTTATGCTTTTCTGACATGCAGTTATAATTCTTCCAAGGATGCATCAGCTTTCAGTGTCAATGAGACACTAAATACATGGTATTTTGATAGCGGTGCCTCAAAACATATCACTTCCAGGAAGTGTCTTTTCACATCTCTGCATCCACCTCCCGTTGGTAAAAAGGTCACATGTGCCAACAACTCCTTCTATTCAGTTCGTGGTACAGGAGAAGTTGAACTTACAGCCATTGATGGCTCAACATTCAAAATTTCTGATGTCTTGTATGTGTCTGGTATCACAAAAAATCTACTTTCAGTGTCCACTCTTAACAGAGCTGGATTTCAGGTCATTTTTGAAGATGACAAGTGTGCAGTCCATGACAGAGAGAATGACTATGCCTTGAGATTGTCTGGCACTTTGTTACGTGGTCTTTTTCAGCTTGACATGTATGAGAAAAGACCAGCACATGGTCTTGCAGTTTCCACTCCTACTGCTGCTATGCAGAATGCGGAGTTATGGCATGCCAGATATGGACACATGCATTATGGCAGCTTGATGACACTTCAAAAACATGCTATGGTTGATGCATTGCCTCCTCTTGAAACACCTCCTCCACATGCCTATGAAGGGTGCATTCTTGGTAAAATGCACAGATTTCCTTTCAAGAAGGATGGATCAGTAAAGGTTGTTCGAAAATTACAGCTTATTCATAGTGATGTCTATGGTCCCATGAGGACTCCATCATTGGGTGGTCATCTTTACTTTGTTAATTTTATAGATGACTACTCCAACTACACTTGGGTTTATGGGCTGAAACGCAAATCAGAAGTGTTTATGGTTTTCAAACACTTTGCAGCTATGGTTGAGAATGAATCAGGACTCAAGATATAGACATTACGCACATATAGAGGAGGGGAGTATTTGTCTACAGATTTTGATGCATTTTTTAAAGACAAGGGCATTGCACATCAGCTTACAGTGAGGCTAACCCCTCAGCAAAATGGCAAAGCTGAGAGGAAAAATCGTACTCTTATGGAGATGGATAGATGCATGCTAAAAAGCAAAAAATTGCCTCACAAATTTTGGCTTGAAGGTCTCATGTGTGCCAATTATGTTTTAAATCGGGCTCCCACAAAAGCTTTGAAGACCAAGACTCCCTATGAAGTTTGGAAAGGGAAAAAGCCTTCTGTGGATAATTTTTGTGTTTTTGGATGCCTTGCATATGCTCATGTGCCCGTTGAGTTTCGGCATAAGTTGTTCGATAAGGCAATCAAATGCATTTTTGTTGGGTACAGTGCAGAGAGCAAGGGCTACCGTCTCTACAATCCTGTCACACGCAAGATTATTGTCAGTAGAGATGTTATATTTTCAGAAAATTCAGCTCACACTCAAGCTGAATTTGATATGCCTACTTCTTCCGATGATGTCTTTGAGGGATTACTACCCATTGCCTTGGGTTCCCCTGCTGATATATCTGATGCAAATCACAATTTACAGATAACATGCTCCGACTCAGCCACAGGATGTCTTACCACCTCCACAAGCAGTGGAAGACGTTGTTCAACAAGAAATTGCAGATATATATGCAGCAAAAATAGTTCCAAATTGGCTGTTACAAACTCTCAGGGAGAGTAAAATTGTTGCTCCATTACCTGGCAGAACTCGTAGTGCAGTAAGGCATGGGGGGGGAGCTCTTTCAGTTGAATCAACTTATGCAGGTACTCTTCTTGATGAGGAGGAACCTGAGACATTTGAAGAAGCACAGAATAATGTGCATTGGATGAATGCCATGCATGATGAATTGCATTCCATTCACAAAAATCAGACATGGGAAGTTGTGGATTTGCCACCAGGTAAACATGCCATAGGTACACAGTGGGTTTTCAAAGTCAAAAGAAAGCCAGATGGGTCCATTGATCGGTACAAGGCAAGGCTGGTTGCAAAAGGATATGCTCAGAAAAAGGGCATAAACTATGAGGAGACTTTTGCTCCTACATCTAGAATGACAACCATCCGGTATGGAGACTTGTTGGAAGAGGTTTATGTCAAACAACCTCCGGGCTTTAAAATTTCAGGAAATGCACTTCAGGTATGCAAGCTGAATAAAGCTTTGTATGGGCTGAAACAAGCCCATGCCAAAATTCATGCCTTTCTGACCAGCAAGGGGCTGCACAATAGTCCAACTAAGAGCACCCTCTACATCAAGAAGGATGGGGGGGATATTTTAGTCATCATTCTTTATGTAGATGACTCATTGCTCACAGGGTCAAATGAGGATAATATTGTAGATTTTTTAGCTGAATTGCAGACCACTTTTGACATGTCAGATTTGGGGCTGCTACACTTTTATTTGGGGATCCAGTTCACTCAAGAGAAAAGTGGCATCGTTATGTCTCAATCCAAGTATGTGCAGAAACTCTTGGACAGATTCAACATGCAGGATTATAAGCCCATAGCTACTCCCATGGAGCCGGGGCTGAAGCTTACAATGCATGATGCAGGTGAATCAATTGATGTCACACTCTATAGTCAGGCTGTTGGATGCCTCATTTATCTCTGCAATACACGACCTGATATTCAGTTTGCAGTTTCTCAGTTGAGCAGGTATACGCACAGCCCAAAGACTATGCATTGGCAGGCTGTAAAACGCATCTTCTGTACTTGCAAGGTACAAAGTCTTTTGGCTTGATGTTTCCTAGGGGGGGTGACTTACAGAGGCATGCCTACAGTGACTCAGATTGGGCTGGAGACTATGACACTAGGCAGTCCACAAGTGGCAATTGTTTCCTTTTGGGCAAAGCTTGTATTTCTTGGTTGAGCAAGAAACAGTCTATAGTGGCTACCTCCTCATGTGAAGCTGAGTACAGGGCAGCTTTCACACCGATAGTTGAATGTGTTTGGCTGCGTCGTTTATTTGCTGATCTTCATCTTTCATTGGAGTGTCCTTCTCCAATTCTCACTGATAGTCAGAGTGCTATTGCAGTGGCAAAGAATCATGTGTTTCATGCTCGCACGAAGCACATTGAGGTTCACTATCACTACCTCAGAGAGAAGTTGCATGCAGGAGAGATCAGTATGATCTATGTGTCAACACATGACAATGTTGTAGACATTTTCACCAAAGCACTTCCACGTGAAAAGTTTGAGGCATTTCGCAGTGCCCTGAACTTATCTCCTTTTGGTGATTAATCATTTCCTTGTACATGACATTAGCAGTGTAGGGGGGTGTTAGAATTATTGTTATAATTTAGCAGTGACCAATGTAATGTAATAAGTAGGTTAGGGGCACTTTTCCCTCATTTTAGAGGTTTTTCTCCCTAACCACAGTTAGTTCACTAACTACGGATAAGGTTTTGTCACTTAGACAAAACCTATCCCACTCTTCAGTTGTATCACACTCTTCTATTGCAACTATTGCTTTCAGCTCTCACTCTCCTACTCTCTTGCTCTCTTGCTCACACACTCTGCTCTCTCTCCCTTAGTACTCACATGTATCTCTGTACGTGTCTGTCCTGGATTTCAAATTAAGTTCTATTGTGGATTGCAATTTGGGATCTCTATTATGCTCCGTACTTCTATTTTTTTCTATTTCGGATCTGCTCTGGATCCCAATTTCAGATCCCAATTGTCTCTCTATATTCCGGATCTCTATTTTGGCCTGTATATTGGAATGGACTTGTGTCTCTTTGAACTCAGAGTATTCTTATTCTTCACAATGGTTATTTTCTCACCCTACACAAGCTGTTTTAACCTCCACCCAGTTCTTACTTTTCGTATCTTTGATCACATTACTCATGACATCTTTTCCCCCTCGCTTTCATGAGAAAAATTGAATAGGCCTCCACGAATACTCAATCAACTTTCATGTAATCCTTGTGAGGATGAAAGCTAGTTCATCAAGATTGAAATCCGGCACCTCTAAATCCCTTCGTCTTCTTCACATCCGGATTGAAATGTCTGCAACTCCGATAGAATGTATGAACACAGGAGGAGCATACAATTCCCTAAACAAAAATCATCTTGCACTATCTTTCCTCCAATGGCTTTGAGATTTCCAGCAGCAGAAACAGCTATTCTACTCCCACGATCCACCTTGTAGCCATCAAATTCGGTCTGTCGACCTCCTTCCATGCCAATGCTTTTTCAGATTTCTGCCATTGTCAAATTTGGCCTCCTCATTTGGGACACTCGTGGATTTCTCCAATTGTGCACTTGAATTATGGATCCTTGCTTTAGCAAGGAACTCCTTGTCATCGTGGCTAGTTCTGGTATTGTTACACAAGCGTTCCCAATATCCTAAGGTTCGAAGAGGACGAGAACTCTCCCCTGTGTATATCTACTGTTACGGGTTGACTGCTCCAAGAAATATGCTAACATGTGCTGAGTGTTTGGGATCTTGTCAGATGTGTGTTCTATAGTACGTTTGCATCTACGTTCAAAGACAATTGCTGCACCATTTCATCTTGGAAGTGTCTCTGCGACACATTTCATGCTTTTGCAAGGCCATTCACGCAATGATCTACTGGGTTATAGAGGCGCTACTCTAGGTCCAGGTTTCTGAGAGACCTGCGTACATCAACCATACCAAATTGTTGCCATTTCCTCTGTATCTCTCAACTCATCTCGCTGAACTGTCATATGCAAGACTCTTCATTCAAGACCTATTTGCGAGCTCAATGGAGACATAGACAAAGATTCCTAAGAGGGTGAGATGGGGAGCGGTTGGAGAGTGCACGGATGCCATAGCCGATCGCTCTGCTCTTCTTCTTTTCTACAGAGAGTTCTGGCATTCCAATCCGCTTCTGACGTCTTTGTGTGTAGTGGTTGCTTGAGGCACAATTGACTCTTATTTAAGATCACAACACTCCCCTCACATCTACAAAACTCCTCTTCCAGCACTCAAGCTTAGCATCGGATTCGAGACACATTGTTGATAGTTGTATGAAAGGTACCAAGAACCGTACTCTAGCAATCCATTGCTCTTTCTCTCTGGTTGATTTCATTCATCTTGTGATGACCAATCCGAAATTCTGCCGCAGACAATGAACATCAATCAGTTGTAGCAGTTAGAGGGCAATGACACTCAACACCATTTCGATACCAAATCCTGAAGGAACTGTGACATGAAGTTGGGGGTAATAAACTTCACGCACCTCTTCACTTCCTGCTGCTTTCGAACTAACTGACAAAGATATTTATCATTGAGAATGGGACATTAGAAAGAAGCTTTTATGCCAAGATACCACACCATACTTTCCTCCCTCAGATGAGAATGAAGATGGTAACATCCCAAGTGATGTTGTAATCAAGCATAGGGAGAAGGAAAGGATCAGCAAAGGCCATAATCTCAGCGAGCCGGTCTGCGCCAAAGAGAAGGGCGATACGTTGTTGAAAGAAGATCTTGCGGCTCAACATGACATGAACTGATATATATCGAGGAGTTTGAAGGGGCTGATTAGGTTAAATGGGTAGATTCCGAGGAAACATTGCACCTCCTTCATAGACACCTTTACACTTAGCTCAAAACACTCTACAAACTGTCATTAGACACAGAGGCCTAATGGTGGAAGAGATTGATGAACAAGGGAGAGGAGGGCTCCTTTTATAGAGATTTTGTTACCCTCCTTCACCCATTTACAATTGCTGCCTCTAGATTCCTTTCCCCATCAATCACATAAGCACGTATGTCACCATCCATGTCCTTTTTGGCTACTCTTGCCATGTGTCCCATCACAAGATGCTCAAGACTCTTAAAATATTGAGAAAGTCAAGAGTCTCCCCACATGGAGCCCATAGGGACCCTCTCTTTTCCACATGTCCACATCCTCCTTATTCCACATAGGAATTCTAGAAGGATTCCTGTTGACTTTACACTCCTCCACATGCCTTCCACACGCTTGGCATGTGGCCTCTCTTATATTATTGGAACACATGGACATGAGCCCACCTCTTTATATGACTCACTCTTCCTATTTTCTAAAAACTCCATAATATCCCATACACAAATAACTCTCACCCCATACCAAGGTATTTATAATTCATACCTATGGTATTTACAATGAGTAATTCCACTCATCCTCTCAATCCCATACAATATCATAGAAAATAGAAATAAGTGAGAGCCGCTAGGCTATCACTTGATACTCAAACTCTTATCAAACATAAAGAAAAACAATACCAATGCCAAATTAAAAATATTAATTTTTGGCATCACATCTTTCCCCCCCCAGCAGATCCTCTCTAGTACAGAGAGGGTCTACTGGCCCTCAAGGTGGTCGAGCATAGAAGAATTTAAGGCGATACTCATTTGTGCGTCCGAGTATCACCATGCCATCAACATCCTCAAGCTGATAGGTTCCATTCGTGAACTTCTTTTTGACTCGATATGGTCCCTCCCATCGACCGATAAACTTTTTGTCTAGCCGCTTGTCCAGACGGCTATCAAATCTCATTACCAAATCTCCTTCTGCAATATCTTTCTTCTTGCGTAATTTGGTGTCAAAACGGGCCTTGCGCCTTTTTTGAGAAGATTCCAAGTTTTGTAAGGTCTGTAATCTGCATTCATCTAAGGCTTCTAGCTGTACCAAGCGTTGAGCATAGGCATCCTCCTGTCCTTCTATTCTTGCAACAACTGTGCGAAGACTATGTATCTCCAATTCAATGGGTAAAATGGCTTCTATTCCATACACTAGTTGGAATGGTGTAAACCCAATAGCTAGCTTGTGTGTGGTTCTGTAAGCCCATAAAACTTCTGCCAAGTGCCTATCCCAATGCCTTTTCTTGGTGTCAACAAGCTTTCCCATTGAATTGCACAACAATCCATTTGTTTTCTCGACCAAGCCATTACATTGGGGATAGTATGGCGTGGACATGCTATGATTTATCTTTAGCTTATGCACCACATCTTCAATTAGTTCATTTCTAAAAGAGGTTCCTCCATCAGTGAGAATTTCCAAAGGACAACCAAAGCGTGAACAAATTTGATCAAAGAGAAATTTTGCAACTATGCTTGCCTTGCTATTGACTGTGGCCTTGGCCTCTGCCCACCGAGTCGCATAATCTGTGGGCACCAATAAATAATGCTTGCCTTGAGATGAGTGAGGGAGTGGTCCCACAAAGTCCAACCTCCACCTCTCAAATGGTCCATATGCTGGAATAGGCTTTAAGGGCCCAGGAATCAACTATCGCCTTCCAAACTTTTGGCATACTTTACAACTTCGACACCATTCATATACATCCTTATGGAGGCGTGGACAAAAGTAACCTGCATTAAGAATTCTCCTAGTTGTGCTGAAGCAAAATGACCAGAGCATTCATGACACATTTCTAGGATTCTCCTAGTCTCCATGGGATGAACCACCCGACGGAGCACCTTGTCTTTTTCCAGTTTATAAAGAATGTCATCAACAATAGTATAGGGACAAGCCTTCCTTACCAATCTCTGCTTCTATTGTAGAGTTAACCCTCGAGGAAACATGCCTTCTTTCACATATTGCTGAATCATCTTGCAGTTCTGGCCATCCAGTGTCTACCAAAGAAACCACCCCTCAGTCTTGGACTACAATGGCTTGAGTAGCTAACTCATCTGCCCTTTGATTTTCTTTTCTGTTTATATGAACAAACTTGCAAAAATCAAATTGAATACATAGTGCCATAGCCTTTTGATTAAGCTCCTTCAAATGAGGACTTCTTGTCTTGTAATGCCCTTGCATTTGCTTTATAATAAGCTGAGAATCTCCTCTTACTTTCAATTCTTTAACTTGACTTAGAAGACAACCCTCCAAACCAAGAATCAAAGCATTATACTCAGCTGCATTGTTAGTTGTGATACCTGGAAGCTCTTGTCCTCTTGCCCATACCTCTTGACCTTCAAGATTCATCAAGACTATCCCCCCGGCTCCTTGTTGGCATGAAGGACTAAAAGCCCCATCAAAATACAAAACAAAAGCTGTTGGTGGCATATCTCTTTCATCTTTAATGTTCTCCTTACATTTCTTTTCTTCTCCTAGATTCTCCCTTCCTGTGAGCAAATCTGTCATAGTGGACCTAGTGGTATTTTCAGTGACAAAAGAGAAAGAGAACTCTTGAAGCTCTGACAACCATTTTGCAAATCTCCCCCCAGGATTAGGCTTGCGAACTAGATATGCTAATACAGACTGAGAGGTAAGAAAGAAAAATCGTCGAGGTAATAAATAGGAGCGAAACTTTTTGACTAAAAACACCAAAGAGAGAGCTTGCTGCTCCATTTCTTCATACCTTGTTTCCACATCTGTAAGCTGTCGGCTGGCATAATAGATGGGTTGCATTCTACCTGCCTCTCCTTTTTGTAGCAATACAACACCAACTGAATGCAAAGATACACTTGGATTTACATAAAAGTCTTGAGACCAATCAGGGGGCTTCAATATTGGGCCCTTACTCATGGCCTTCTTAAGTTGCTGGAAAGACTCTTGTTGCTCCACACCCCATTGGAAAGAAACTCCTTTTCTTGTCAACAAGTTCACGGGATGCACTATCTCTGTGAAATCATCACAAAAGCGTTGATAGTACTTGCTCTTTCCTAGAATTCTGCGAACACCAGTGACATTCTCAGGACTTGGCAATGCCATGATTGCTTGAACCTTGTCAAGATCCATTTGCAGGCCTTCTTTAGACACAATATGCCCCAACAAGACTACTTTTGTTTGAGCCAAATGACACTTACTAGGATTTAGACACCCTTTTGCTTCATCAATCCTAGCTAAGGCCATCTTTAACTTCTCCATGTGATCTATGTGCCGAGAATAAATGCAAAAATCATCCAAAAACACCCTTATGAACTTTCCCAAGTAAGGCTCCAGGACTTGACTCATGAACCTTTAAAATGTAGCTGGTGCATTGGTGAACCCAAAAGGCATCACTCTGTAAGCAAAAACTCCCCAAGGTGTGACAAATGATGTTTTCTTTTTATCTTCCTCCCAAATACGAATTTGAAAGTACCCATAATACCCATCACATACAGAATACATCTCATGCCCTGCTACTTGGTATAGTATTTCATCTTGAAATGGCAAAGGAAAATGATTCCTCTTAGTGCATGCATTCAAAGGACGAAAGTCCACACAAACTCGCCACTTATTTCCTTTCTTTGGTGTGACAACTACAGGAGATATCCATTCTGAATCATCAACAGGAAAGATGAATCCCACCTCAAGTAGTTGTGTTACCTCTTTCTTTAGTGCCTCAGCTTGGATCACCCCCAATCGCCTTAAGCGTTGCACAACTGGCTTCAACTCAATCTTGTGCTCCACAAGAGAGACTGGTCGAACCTGTGAATAGCTTGTTGCAAAGAGACATGGAAAATCATCTAACATATCCAAGTACTGGAGCTTCTCACTACCTGATAGAGAATCACAAAGAAGCTCTTCATTGCGTTGGCGTCGTTTAGTGTGCTCCACATCCTCCACATGAAGTGTCTCTACATGATCTTCTTGCACCACCACCTTGTTCCTTCTTGACTCATCCCGATCAGCACTAAGACAAAGACCAAAGGCCACTCCTTCTACCTCACCCTCTGAGTTGGACTCCTCGGAGCTACACCCTGTCTCTTCTTCTTCATCGGTTAAGTCAGAGCTTGAACTCTCTGATGTTGAAGACTCCTCCTTGACAACTTCCTTTTTGCGGCTTCTAATGTTGTAGCGCACCTTCTTATCATTTTCCTGCAAAATCAATTCTCCAGTATCCCACTTTTGAATAGCCTTCATCTTGCGCAGCCAAGGCCTTTCCAAAATCAATGGATAGGCACGTGTATTTGGCTTGGTAGGGATCACCTGAAAAGTAGTCGGCACAGAAATTCCACATACATCCACTTCTAGATTCTTCACAACTCCCAAGGTCTTAACCCTAGTGTTGTCAGCCAATTTGATGCGATAAGGAGAGGTAGTACTAGAGTATTTTAAATCAGCATCTATCATGGTCTTCTCACTCATGACATTAATCGATGCATCTCCATCAATGTACACATTAGAAATCACTTGACCATCAATGATCACATCAACCACAGGTACATCATCACCAACATCTATATCTACCTTTTGAACAATAGAAATGGCACTTTTCTTATTTTTCTTCTTTGACACTGTGCTTGCTAGTTTTCCCCATTCCTTCCGTAGTTTTGGAGACAACAAAGCAAGTAATTAACCAAAGGTGATATGAGCTTCCTTTTCTTTAAGGTCGGACAACAAGTCATAGCTTCCAATTCCTTGTCCTAAAGGAAAGTCTGACTGGCTAATTCTCCTTCTAGATCCTTCTTTTTCTTACTACGGTGTTCCTCTTCCTGATGTTCCTCATCTACTTCTTCCTTGCTCTCTTCTTCTTCTTTTTCTCTACCACGCCCCCGTTTAGTCATCATTACCTCTCTTTCCTCATCCCCTGAAGAAGCTTCTAACAAGGATACTTGTTTTTCTTCTTTCTTTCTCAATCTAGGATACTCGGGGCGACCCCACTCCTATCTCGAGGCCTATCTTCACTCTTTGGTGCTCTAGGTTGTCGTGCATTAACCAAATGCAATTTCAAATCAGCAAACTCTGCCATCAATCAGGAGATATTATGATCTAACTCAGAGGACTTTGGTACCTGAGGAGTACCCATTGCCTCCACCTTAGAAGTTGAAGCTGTTGAAGACACAAAAGAGGATTCGATCTTTAGAGAAGCTTCTTTCTTGGTTGCAATGCGAAGTGCCTCCACGTATGTTGTTGGATCTTTACTCATTACTTTTGAGCGAAGATGAGGCTCCAAAGCCATAACAAATTTGCTCATCTTTAAGTGCTCCATCCCTGAGAGACTTTGAGGGGCCAATGATGCAGATGCCATAGCTCGCAAAGCTGCCCTTTCATACTTTGTCCATAAAGTTTCATATCGGATTGCCAACGCAGAGACCAACTCATCCTCTCCTTGATAGAACCGGTCCAACTGCAACATCAAAGCATTTGGCGACTCCACTGCCCCAAATCTCTGCTTCATTGCTGCCACCACTTGGTCCCAGTCCTCCTTGGTAGAGTCCGGCAAGGTCTCATGCCAACTCAAGGCTACACCTTCAAGAAAATCAGGCAAAATCTCCGCCCGATCCTTCATGGACCATCTAGAAAGCCGGCATCCTCGAACAAAATCCCGAAGATAAGACTCTAGGTCTTCCCCTTGGGTCCCTCGAAACACTGGAATCTTCACCATGATGAAACACAAAAAGGAAACACCAAGATCCAAAGGAACAAGATCCCACAGAGCCTTAGTATACCAAGACCAACTTATTATGCATAACCACTTGTTGAAAACCCTCCACAATGTGACCCTCAACAAAATCTTCAAAAATAAGTGACCAACCAGCACCATGAAAACATTGTGTATACATGCATTCTAGAATCACCCTTCTCACAATAAGAAGTGCACATAAAAGCTTCAAGATATTGTACTCTTCATCATTTGCATAGCAAAAGAAGTTGAAAGCATTAAGAATCACCACTCCACTGTTATAGTCAAAAACTACCCAAAGACTCAACTCTTCTTCACACCAAGCTCCCAGTGCATGGAACAATCCCCAATCTATCATTGTGCCTACTGCTGGCATTGTCGATTCACCAACATATTCAACAGTGCAAACATAAAGGATATGATCATGGTGATTGTGCGAATAGCTTGAGCATCACCTTCACAATCTTCAAGTTCTTTTAAACAGGTTGCAATCTCTTCTAACGGAGTTCTTCCAGGCATCTTCTTTATCTCATCAAAACACATGCCTCCTCTAGGCATAACATGCAATCAAGTATACCCGAGACCGTTTAGTAAGGTGGGATGAATCCAATACCAAACATACCCGGCGTCTCCACCAAAGATGTGACATGAAGTTGGGGGTAATAAACTTCACGCACCTCTTTACTTCCTGCTGCTTTCGAATTGACTGACAAAGATATTTATCATTCAGAATGGGACATTAGAAGAAGCTTTTATGCCAAGATACCACACCATACTTTCCTCCCTCATATGAGAATGAAGATGATAACATCCCAAGTGATGTTGTAATCAAGCATAGGGAGAAGGAAAGGACCAGCAGAGGCCATAATCTCAGCGAGCCGGTCTGCGCCAAAAAGAAGGGCGATACGTTGTTGAAAGAAGATCTTGCGGCTCAACATGACATGAACTGATATATATCGAGGAGTTTGAAGGGGCTGATTAGGTCGAATGGGTAGATTCTGAGGAAACATTGCACCTCCTTCATAGACACCTTTACACTTAGCTCAAAACACTCTACAAACTATCATTAGACACGGAGGCCTAATGGTGGAAGAGATTGATGAACAAGGGAGAGGAGGGCTCCTTTTATAAAGATTTTGTTACCCTCCTTCACCCATTTACAATTGCTGCCTCTAGATTCCTTTCCCCATCAATCACATAAGCACGTATGTCACCATCCATGTCCTTTTTGGCTACTCTTGCCATGTGTCCCATCACAAGATGCTCAAGACTCTTAAAATATTGAGAAAGTCAAGAGTCTCTCCACATGGAGCCCATAGGGACCCTCTCTTTTCCACATGTCCACATCCTCCTTATTTCACATAGGAATTCTAGAAGGATTCCTCTTGACTTTACACTCCTCCACATGCCTTCCACACGCTTGGCATGTGGCCTCTCTTATATTATTGGAACACATGGACATGAGCCCACCTCTTTATATGACTCACTCTTCCTATTTTCTAAAAACTCCATAATATCCCATACACAAATAACTCTCACCCCATACCAAGGTATTTATAATTCATACCTATGGTATTTACAATGAGTCATTCCACTCATCCTCTCAATCCCATACAATATCATAGAAAATAGAAATAAGTGAGAGCAGCTAGGCTATCACTTGATACTCAAACTCTTATCAAACATAAAGAAAAACAATACCAATGCCAAATTAAAAATATCAATTTTGGCATCACAGCACCAACCATTTTGCAAGAACTACTTGTGCATTATCAGTGAGCTTTGAATGTTGCAGCAACTCTTCGTCCATTATACAACTTTTAAATGCCTGTTGGGTGGATTAGATCCGGATTGCTACTCTGTCCATCAACAGATTACAAGCCAGTGCTACTAGATTATAATAGACCATGAGTGTATCTGTTGGAACATAGTCTATGGTATGGTTGTATAGGCTAGTCTAGATGTTTTTATGTTCATTTCTAGCCTAGTTATTTCCTAGTGTTAGGTGGGTCAGGTATATATACCCCCTACACTCATTTGTATTTGACTCTCTCAGTTGCACTATTGGATCCTTTCAGTTATATCATTTTCATGATTCATTGCTCTCTTGCTCTCTCTCGCTTGTGTCCTGGGTGTCTACCCCAACATTTGGTATCAGAGCTCAGCTCTGTGTTGAGAGAGTGAGGTGAACTCACTGAGAGGAGCGCTTGAGGCTCAGCCTCCTGTTTTGCGCTTTTGCTGCAAATTTTTTTGCTGCAAACAGGCTCAGCCTGTGTGTTGTGAAAGTCTTTTGCGAGTGAATGCTCTTTCTCTTTAGGGGGGGCTCTTCTTTCTGAGTTTTCTGCTGAATAGCTTGCTGGGTGATCTCCTTAGGGGGGGGTTGTGAGTTATTTGCTGTGAAGGAAATTGCTGAGAAGAGTTCTTCGTGAAAAAGAAGAGAGTTCTTTGTAAGGAAGAGAGTGTTTCTTGAGAAAAGAACCAGTTCCTTCGTGAGATAGCATTCTTTGTAGAAGAGCACCTTGCTGAAAGAAAAAAAAAAAAAAAAAAAAAGAGACGTTTTTCTTAGAGAAAAGAGTGTTCTTCGAGAGGAGTTCATTGAGCATTCTTTCATTGAGCATTCTTTCTGTGAGAGAGGAGAGTTCACGCAGGTGGCTGCAGAACAGTGTCGCAGGAAGGCTTCTTTGCGAGGACTTCAACTCCTCAAAGCAAGTGCTCGTTGTGCGTTCAGGAGAAGGGTGGTGACACGCGCAAGCGAAGCCAAGCTGCTGGAGGAGAATCGCGGCGCAGACGAACACAGAAGCAGAGAACTGGCGCGAGCACGCCATGCCACAGGCGAATCAGGCCATCGCGACCAGCACCCGAGCACTCGCGGGTAGACAGAGGAAGGCGACGCGCGCAGTTCGTGGTCCAGCCAGGCAAGGCGAGCGGACTCAGCAACACAAGCACTCCGCCAAAAACGCGGCAAGCAAGCGGCGACAGGCGAAGGCCACGTGCAGGGTGGCGGCGAAGGCCATAGCCACAGCCAACTTTGGAGCCACACCAAATTTTTAGGGCATTTTTCCCAAGTTAGACTAACTGTGGTTAGTTTAGCTAACCGGTGCCAATTTGGTTTGATTTTTGGCCCCAGGCCAAATTTTTGGGGAAAGGCTAAAAAGCCCCCTAAACTCCTTTGTATTTGGCATTCCTTTGTATTTTTGGGCTTTCTTGAAAAATTCTAAGTCCTAACAAAGGATTTTGCCCTTTGTAAAAGGGCATTCGGAGCACATTTTGACGTGCTGTAGAGCACCCGCTTGGCCAAATTTGGTCAAACTGAACCTACAGGTCTTGAGTTGTGACACTCCAAGTGTCTGATAAACTCTGCCTACCTGTGGTATTTTTGACCCCGAAAGGTGCCTCCAGGAGCAAACTGCGACACAGACAAAAAGTGCTCACAGTCCAATTTTTGGACCATTTTCTGAGCAATTTTCGGGCAGTTTCAAGCAAAATCAACAGAGGTATTTCATCTTTGTCATACCCTCTGTCCATTGTACTGTTGTTCTATTTCATTCGGTATCACTTTTGGATACCCGGGCATCTGTTATAGCCCTTCAAAAACAGGTGCAGGGACAGGTACAGGACAGGTGCAGGTCAATTTTTCTTCCAGATTTCTTGCAGATTTTTAGCCATGGCATCTGAGTCATTTTCATTTGCTGAGCATGACAAACTTGACGGCACAAACTATGGTCTTTGGGCCTTCATGGTCAAGCATTTGCTGATAGGCAAAGACCTATGGGAGCTTGTGTCAGGTGAAGAGAAAAGGCCAGCAGGCCCTACTGCTAGTGCATCTTCAAGCAGTACATCGTCTTCTAGCAGTACAGTCACTGCCACTACCACGCCCGCGCAGAAGGCATTTGACAAAAGGAATGGAATTGCCATGTCCATCCTTGTGCATTCAGTCAAAAGGAACATTATGACCACATTGAAGTCATGCCAGACGGCACATGATGCATGGACCACATTGGAAATGATGTACAATGTGAAGAATGAGGCGAGAATTCTAGCTTTGGAGAATGAACTCAAAGCTCTCAAGATGACTGAGCATCAGTCTGTTCTTGAGCATACATCCAAGCTCACTGATATCAGAGATCAGTTCGCTGCCTTGGATGAAGCCATTAGTGACCGGAAGATGGTCACTCTCACTCTGAATAGCTTGGCGCCTTCTTACAGAAATTTTACGTCATCTTTAAACCAGACCATGCGGGTTGCACCAGTCTCTTACCAAGAGCTGGTTGGTTTGTTATTGCAGGAAGAGCAAACCATGAGAAACTTTGATCAAGGTGGCACTCATGAAAAGGCATATGCCATGCATGGCCGAGGCAGAGGCAAAGGCCAGGCCAAAGGCAAAGGACCGGCTCAGCCGACACCTCAGGTGGCTCAGCCACAGAAAAAGCAAAATAGGTGGACTCCTAAGACACAGGAGCCACAGCCGAAAGCACAAGAAGCGAAGCCTATCAAAGGCACCTGCCACTATTGTAAGCTACCAGGCCACTATGCCAATACATGTCAGAAGAAATATGCAGACTCTTTGAAGAAGGGTAAGGCCAATCTTGCCCAAGATGATGCAGATGAGAAGTCTGAGCAGGCACACACAGTGTCAGATGAGAAAAGCTACTGTTTTGCTGTAGATCTCAGAGAGATTTCTGATGCAGACAGTTCCCAGCCCTCTACTTCAGAGGTGATGCTTGTTATGAATGATGCTTGGTGTATCGACAGTGGTGCATCAAAGCACATGACTCCTCGCAAGGAGTGGTTTGATGAATATGCATCCTCAGAGGGCAGATTTGTGACATGTGCCAACAATGCTAGACACAAGGTTCATGGAATTGGGGATGTGCCAATTAAATTTTCTGATGGCAAAACCCAATTCATTCGTGAAGTGTGGCATGTTCCGGGTCTGAAGAGGAACTTGATTTCAGTTCCTACATTGGCAGTGAAGCAACACATGCTTGTGGAATTCCAAGATTTGCAATGCCGGATCAAGGATCCTACCAAAGATTTTCAGGTTGTTGCTACTGGTTCTTTCCATGATGGTGTATACACATTGGATGCATCTTCACCAGGAGAGGTTGCCATGGCAGTGACATCTCAGGATTTGGTTGGCATGCACGGTTTGGGCACATCAACACCAGGAGCTTGCAATTTTTGTCCACCCATAACATGGTGACAGGCATGCCGGCTCTACCAACACCCAAATCAGAATTATGTGAGCATTGTGTGCTTTCGAAAATGCACAAACAGAAATTTCCCCTTGCAGGAGCAGTCAGAGCTACCGAAAGGTTGCAGTTGGTGCATTCAGACGTGTGTGGGCCACTTAGTGTTGCCACACATGCCAAGGCAAAGTACTTTGTGACGTTCATAGACGACTTCTCAAGATTTGCATGCGTCTTTCTGATGAAGGACAAATCTGAAGTCTTTGCCTATTTTCAGGAATACAAAGAGCTTGTTGAAAACAAGCTAAACTTGAAAATCAAGACCCTACGGTCTGATAATGGGGGAGAGTATCTTTCCAATGCCTTCACAGCTTATTTGGCAAAGCATGGGATCAAGCATCAGCTGTCCACTCCCTACACACCACAGCAAAATGGAGTTGCTGAGCGGAAAAACCGCTCATTGCTTGACATGACCAGGTGCATGTTGTCTCACAAGCACCTGCATAAGAAATTTTGGGGAGAGGCTGTCATGACAGCCACATACATTCAGAACAGGTGTCCAACCAAGGCCTTGGTTGACAAGACACCATACGAGGTGTTCTATGGGTCTCCACCGAAAGTGGGACATCTCAGGATTTTTGGTTCTGTTTGTTATGCTCTTGTGCCAAAGAAACAGAGAAAGAAGCTGGACAATAAGGCAGTGAAATGCATATTTGTGGGGTATTCACAGGCCAGCAAAGGTTACAGACTCTGGAATCCGGACACACGGTCCATTGTTCTTAGCAGAGATGTAAAGTTTGCTGAGTGTGACACTTTACCGGACACTCTACCAGATGTCAGAGATAGCATGGATGCACCCTTGACTATTCTCAACTTCAGTATGCCTACTGAACAGTCCGAGCAAGTTGCTACAGCACCCCAGAATATACAGCAAGGTCCTCAGCCTGCTGTTGCATCAGATACTATTGGATCCTTTCAGTTATATCATTTTCATGATTCATTGCTCTCTTGCTCTCTCTCGCTTGTGTCCTGGGTGTCTACCCCAACAGTATCAACTGCCGCTATGTGCTTTCTTTTCCATCTTTCACATGCCTCCACATGGCAGGCCCTAGTTCCTCACAAACATCACAATTTGCTCTATACTGCAAAACAACCAGTGTTCTCTCCACGTCCATTTTGCATTACATTAATTTCTTGAACCACAGGCTCGATTCATCAGATGCAAGTATACACAGGCATTAGCAATTCAAGATTACTACGTCAATGAGGGCGAGCTTATCCCAATTCCAAACCAAAGGCATTGTTCCTATTCGCCATCTTCTAGACCCGAATAGAGGGTTCCGAACGCACAAGATGCTCTTCAAAGTCGCAAGCTGAAGCGCCTACCTTGTGCTCCATATTCTTCATCATTGCCTTGCTTCATAAAAAGGAAGTCTTTTAGTCCACCATAGTTTCTACATCTCCTACAATCATCGGATGCTTCAACGCCTTGTTGTGTTGTGTAGCACTCCCATTGCTCATTTTTAAAAACAAGGTGGTCTCTTCTTCGGAGTGCTGAATGTTCGAACCCATTGCAGGATAGCCAGTGTTAAGGCTAGAGGAAGAGCCTTAAAGTGATGAAGATGAGAGAGAAAGAGACATCCATTTTGCAAAGCATAAGCAAGCTGAAAATGTAATGCACTCTATTCACTTCATTTCATCATCCAAAGATACGTTGATAGGACAAAAACTGTATCAAGTTTTTGAGCACTGTATATAGTTGTGGTTAGGCACATAGATGTACACATCTAGGGTAGGTGTGGGCTTTTGGTATTTGAGGATTTTTCTTTCACAAGCATGATGGACTGATGTATAGTTTTTTTTTAGACAATAAAGTATGTTTTGCAAGGACTTCATGGGAAATGATGAAATGCAATGTGGTTGTACCAGATCTCCAGAGAAAGGGTATCCAGTGTGTGGTCAAGTGAAAATGTTTTTGGGGTCATGTAAAGTTAAGTCATGAAGCGGTTTTTTTATTTTCCCGAGTCAATGCGGTCTTGCATGTTATGGGAATTTGATATGTTCTGGTTCCCATGTCAAGGGGCTTTTCATGTGGGTTTACGGGGATGCATGCAAGCCTTAATGTGCATGCTAATGTGTGTGGGAATTGTGTGACTAAAGGTCCAAAATGTGCATTTAATGTGCCTTGGGGGGTATTTGCATTTTTTAATGGGAGAGTGGTAAATTCCATGTGATGACGGGGCTGGAAAATTTGGAAGGGAACGTGCACATACAAGGTGGCTACGTGATCGAGAATTGGGATGCTTTGGCTGATGAGTGGGCTGATACGTGGGATGGCGGCTACTGGAGAGTGCTGGAAAACGTTGATGAGTGGAAGAGATTGGGTTGAGGAAGAAGCGCGCGACAAAAAGGAAAAAGGATGGGGGCGGATCGATGAACGGAGGATTCATAGGATCCAGGTCTGTGTACAGGAGTAGTGCATCAAGGTGTACATGGTTGTGACGATCTGAGAGCTGTGTACAAGGCTGACAGGCTGTTAGCTGAGCGAAGAGCAATCGTATGGAAGAGAAGAGACAAACTGACGATTTGCTGAGCGGAGAGCTACCGGGATGATCGACATGATGTGAGAGTTGTTCATTTCTGGCTGTGGGTTTGTTACCTTAAATTACGCTCAAGCTAGCAGGCTGAGTGGGGAGCTTGGCTGAGACGTGGGCACATTGTGTGAGCAATGGTTTTGAGAGCATGTCTGACGAAGTGAAATCAGAATTGAGGCTGATCAACCCTATGTTCATCGTACCAGAGCGAGAGGTGTTGTAGATACATCATGTGTGGTTGATCGGTCGTACAAAGAATGATTGTGTGTATGAACAACTCCTGGTTGACGTAGAGCTACAGCAAGTCAAAGCATTCTTCTTCCTCTTCCAAAGAGTCTCTGTATTCTTATGTGTGTGTTCTAGTCAGATTGTGTGGGAGTTTGACTTGTTATTTGTGTGCTCTGGAACCTGGTTTAGAAGCTCATCATCTACGAGCTCACATTGCTGCTGATCCCTATGAAGTCTCAGCTATCTAACGTGGTAAAGTACATAATTTCCTGGCTGTCTTTCCTTTTTTTTCCTTACCATCTTTTTGGCGATCCTGCTAGGGAGTCAAGAGTTTTGAATTGAGATTACAAAACAGCCCAAAAGATTGGCTGGGGAATGTTGCTTGAATCTCTGTGTGGTTAGGGATTGAAACTATGAAGACAAAGCCTTGCTTGAGAGTGATTCGTTGTGAGTTATGTGGGGAGTGTGGACACAAGAGAGAGAGATGCCTTGATGTTGAACTTTGAGTGATACGTCTCCGTGCTAAGGTTCAAAAGGCTTTGAAAGTGATTGCTCTTAGGAAGAATAATGCCAATCAGATGTAGGGTAAGTTTTCTTCAGTAGAGTGATTATTTGTGTTTTTACCAGAAGAGGTTGGGTGGTATTTCTGGTTGGGAGTGTGTCTGAGATAAATCAATCAAGAGGAGAGATGGCTCATGAATTTTCTCGATTTCACGGGTTGCCCAATGAAGACCCAGAGAGGTTTTTAGAGTGCCTAGAGTTCATAGCTCTTATTAAAGACAGGAATGCTCCAGAAGTCCTTCAGATTCAATCCTTTTGTCTATTGGGAGAAGCGAGAACTTGGCTACAGACTTTTTCTGCAAGGATGCATGATGATCAGGGTGCTCACAGAAACCCGACTTATCCAGAGGTGACGACAACTTTCCTGGACAGGTTTATGTGTGTTAGAGATCTTGATGGCATGTGGAGAGAGCTATGTTTACTACAGCAACAGCTGACCCAGTCAGTGGATGAGTATGTCGGTAAGTTCACTGTGTCGTGGAATAAATGGCAGGTGGCCTTATTACTTGAAGTTCCTCCCAAAGTCATAAAAAAGGATAGGTTTGTTGCTGGTCTGAAGCTGGAGATCAGGATAAAGATTGAATGTAAAGAGCTGGTCACTTATGAGGATGCTCTCAGGGTAGCAAAAGAGAAGGGGAGAGAGCAGAAAATATTGTCACAAATGTTGCAGGAGATGCCACTGCTTCAGCATGCGCCTGAAATTATATCTCATGTAAAGACTTAAATACAGAAGCCTGAAGTCAGAAAGGAGGAGAATATAAAAGAAGAAATTGACGAAATGTCGGAGCTTATGAAGAGTTTGAGTCTGAATTTGATGAACGGTAGGGGAAGAGGTAGATCATTGGGTGGTTATGGCAGAGGGAGCATGCCTTCTTCAAATAATTCAGGCCCGTGGCAGGCAGGACGAGGTCAAGGGTCATTTGCACCTTGTGTCTAGTGCTTTAATTGTGGAGAGTGGGGACATTACAGCACACACTGTGATAAGCCTCCTCATACTGGAGGTGATGTTTATCCACTGCCAATAGGGTTAGATAATAGGGTGAATGATCACAGTGTAGAATTAAAAAATGCAGCTCAGCCTAGTACTTCTGGAATCCAAAAAGCCACTATAGAAGAGAAAGGGAAAGGTTAAGGCAGTTACATTTGACCTATTGGAGTTGGAGGAAGTTAAAGATGCCATGCCATTAGGGAAGAGAGATAGAGAAGAGGAGGTTGATCCGAGTGCAAAGAAGGGGAAGCAATCTGAGGAGATGATGTTTATCCACTGCCAATAGGGTTAGATAATAGGGTGAATGATCACAGTGTAGAATTAAAAATTGCAGCTCAGCCTAGTACTTCTGGAATCCAAAAAGCCACTACAGAAGAGAAAGGGAAAGGTAAGGCAGTTACATTTGGCCTGTTGGAGTTGGAGGAAGTTAAAGATGTCATGCCATTAGGGAAGAGAGATAGAGAAGAGGAGGTTGGTCCGAGTGCAAAGAAGGGGAAGCAGTCTGAGGAGATGATGACCTACCAAAAGAAGAAGAACAGGAAGCCCAGAAGGAAGTACAAAACTGCAGATTATTACATGGGGAAGGAATAGGGAGAGTATGATTTGGTGGAAGATCTTTCAGCGAGGAAACCGGACATTACATTTGCCCAAATGATTGATCTGTGTCCAAAGCTTAAAAAAGAATGGAGGCAGGCTGTAAATCCAGCAAAGAAGAACTCTCCTAAAGGTACAATTACGCTGATGTCTGTCTCAGAGTTGCCAGATCTTTTACCTGTTGTGGAAGCATGGCATAAAGGAAAGGGGTTTGGAGAGGCCTATATAGATGGGGGTGCACAGATTTGTGTGATTACCCAGGCTTGTGTGGAGAGATTAGGACTGAAGATATCCCGCTTCTCCATAGTTATCGCATCAGAATGGTAAACCACTCCAAGGTGAAGACTTTAGGGATAGTACGTGGCCTAGAGGTTGAGGTATTCAATGTTTCTTGTCGAGTGGATTGTCATGTGATGCCTGTGGGGTTGGGAGCCCATCCTTTGATTCTTGGAAGGCAGTGGTTGAGGAAGGTAGGTGCAATTCAAAATTGATAAAAAGGAATCTTTTCTGTACATACGAATGCGAAGAAATTCAATTTCGATATGGTAAGCAGGGCTGAAGTTCAGATTCAGCAAGTGAAGAGGAAGAGAGAAGTGAGACCAGCAGTGAGGATGAGAGCTCGGTGACTTCAAAAAGTGATGAAGGAACAATAGCATTAGTGGATCTGGTAGATGAGGATTCACAGGTAGATTTTGTGGGAGCAACAAGGTTCGGTGAGGAAGAGGTGGATACGTTTGAGGTTATCGAGGATTTGATGCAGCCTAAATGTTCTCAAGAATCAACCCAGGTGCTCATTGAGCAATCATTGAATCCTGATTTCAATGTTGAGGAGAAAGAAGAATATTTGAAGATGTTGCAGAAATACCCCAATTTGTTTATCACCTCTTATGAGGAGATCAAGGGATTTAAAGGGAAGCCTTTGAGGATTGAGCTGAAGGAAGGTGCCAAACCTGTTTTCCAGAGGATAAGGAGATAAAGCCTGGAACAGAGAGAGGTGTTGAAGGAAGAGGTAGATAAGCTTCCCAAGGCAGGAATTATTTATTATGTAGTTCACTCTGAGACACAATCTATTTATTCTGAACACCACATAGCTCAGCTCTACACTACATCATGCATTTGGAGCTATTTTAGTTCCAAGCTAAGGAAAATGTAGACATTTTCAATTTAGTATAGTTTCCTTGCAACCACCGCGCTGGTTATTGGAGTTATCATAGTTCTAAAGCACCGCGCTAGTTATTGGAACCATTTCCACTATAGTAAGAACAGTTTTTTCAATAATTTCTTGTGCAACAATTCCTATGGTTGCAGGAACATGTAAACGAGGGCAGAAATATGCCATTTGTTCTTTTTTAGAGCCACTTTCACTACCGAAGTAATAGCCAACAATAGTTTTGGCGATAATGGTACTACATTGAAATTGAAACAAAAGAAATTACATTAAGAAATTACATCTGATAGTTTTTGCGATAATAGTATTACATCGAAATTGAAACAAAATAAATTACATCCAAAGCAAGCATTTAACAAAACAGATTATATACAAAGATGCTAGCACTTTGTCTTTGTGACACTTCTTTAAGAACTTGTCCACACCACCATTGTGGCAGGACTGGGTGTCACTTTTTGCCCTTGTTAGTACTTTCTTATACTTTTGACCTGGTGCCTTGTATGCAAGGGACAATACGAGCACCAGAAAAGGAAGAGGATAGTGGTTTCTCTTTGTCACTGCATTCAGAGGTTTGTAATCGACACAGACTCCATTTGTCTACTCCTTTTGGCACTATGACCACAAGACTTATCCAACCCGATTGAGATCACCGCCAAGTTGAATTCTCTCTGCCAGTGCCTTGAAAGAAGCAATTCTTTGATAAACCTGCCAGTGCCTTGAAAGAAGTTGCTATAACGAAGGTAATTCCTTGAAAGACTTAAAAGAAAAACCTCATGACCAACCATGTTGCAGAATGGGGAGCCAAGGGAAACGGGTCGTCGTCCTTCGGTGAGGCACTGGGAGGGAACGGAACTCAACTTGGTGTTGAGCCTCTCGTAATTGCGCACAACCTTCCGCACTGGGGAAGGAACTCAACTTGGTGATCAGCTTTAACACACTGAGAGCATGCGTCAATGTGCTGAAGCTCACCACCATATTGAGTTCCATGTCCTCTGTTGAATGTTGTGCTCGATTGAGCTCATCTCCAAGTTGAGTTCCCTCTTCCAGTGCCTTGACTTGTGAAGTTGCTATGAAAAATGTTATTTCAATTCGGAGGTGCTCGTATTGTCCCAGGGGCATATGAGGAGTTCCAAAGTCAAAATTGTAAGAAAGTCCTACTTTGAAAGCAAGAAGCTTTCTCCCTCTCAAAGGAATTGGCTAACTCATGAATTGGAGTTGTATGCTATTATCCATGCTTTGAAAACATGGAGGCATTATTTGTATGGTTCATAGTTTTATGTGGATGTGGATCATGCTACTCTGAAACATTTTTGTGAACAGCCTGACTTGAGGGGCCGCCAAGCTAGGTGGGCAGAGCTCATGCAGGAGTTTAATTTAACAATTCGGTACCGAAGAGGAAAAGACAATAAGGTTGCTGATGCGTTGTCTCGCATTATGCACAACCTGAGTTTCACGGTATTAGAGAGTGCTCTAATGACCGAGATCAGAGAAACTCAAAAGGTGGACGAGTTTGTCCAGATCTTATGGCCTAAAGCCCATGTGTTAAAACCCGGGGAAAATGAAAAGGATGACCTGGCATCCAGAAAAGGCCAAACTTATGCAAGATATACCATAAGGGATGGTATGCTGAAAAGGAATGGCAAGGTAGTAGTACCTAGTCAGAATGATCTCAGGCAGAGAGTCATTCGACAGTGCCATGATAGCCCGTGTGCGGGACATCCAGGAGTTGAGAAGACATATGATCTCGTAAAGCGAGATTTCTTTCGGCCACAGATGAAAAAGCATATTCATGAATATGTGACACGGTGTTTCTCGTGTCAGGTAAGTAGGCCGAGCGGGTGAAGCCACTCGGACTTCTACAGCCCTTGGAGATACCACTAAGTAAGTGGGAGAGCATTTCCATGGACTTTATTGTAGGGCTGCCTACGACACAAGGAGGGTATGATTCTATCCTTGTGGTGGTTGATCGTCTAACCAAGATGGCTCACTTCATTCCGACTAGAGAGTCTGTTAGTGCCCCGCAAGTGGCGGATTTGTTTATTAGACATATATTTCGTCTGCATGGATTGCCTAGATCCATAGCGTCAGACAGAGATGTCAGATTTACCGGTCATTTTTGGACAGCAGTATTTGAGACACTAAGGACTGAGTTGGAAATGAGTAGTGGGGATCATCCGGAGACGGATGGTCAGACGGAGAGAGTCAACCAGACTTTAGAGGATATGCTGAGAGCATATGTGTCATTGAGGCAACGTACGTGGGACAAGTGGTTGCCATTGTTGGAGTTTGCCTACAATGATAGGAAACATTCATCTACCGGGTTCAGTCCGTTTGAGCTGAACTATGGTTATAGACCAGCAAATCCAACTATAGTTGGAGTACCTCAGAAAGTGCCTAGTGCCGCGAACTTTGTGATTCAGATGCGGGAGATGCTAGCACTTGCGAGAGCTAATATCCGCCAGGCTATGGATAGAGCCAAGGTGTATGCGGATGAAAACCGGTCTATAAGAGTATTTAAGGAAGGAGAAAAAGTTTTTCTCAGAGTTCCTTCGCACTCGAAGTCGTTGACTTCAGGAGAGTGTGCTAAGTTATCACCTCGATACTGTGAGCCGTGGTTAATTCTAAAGAGAATAGGCAATGTAGCCTATAAATTAGAATTGCCATAGGGGTGTAAGGTGCACCCGGTTTTTCATGTTTCACGCTTAAAGAAATTTTTACATACAGGTGACTCACAGGTGTGGTTTTGTTTCAGGAGATAGAGGATATTGCGAGGCGCAAACCAACAAGAATCCTGGACCGAGGAACAATGCAAATACGAAATCGGAAGATACCCACGGTGTTGGTTGCATGGCATGGTCAGCCTCTATCCGAAGCTACCTGGGAATCCGTATACCAGTTGCGGAGAGTGTTCCCAGATTTTATCATCGAGGACGCTGATGTCTGAAGAGGGAAGGAATGTTACGCTCTAGCCGAGGTAGCATGACCTCGGAAGAATCAGTCGACATTTCCCTTAAAGGATCTATCTTTGTAATATAATTGTTTGCGCTTCATGTAAATGATCAGGAGGAAATTAATGTCAAGGTCCTAGGTGAGGGCTGATAGCACCAGACTAGGTAGATCTAAGGCCAAGGGCCTAATGCAAAGATTGTGCCTAGGGGCAAAGGATTTAATGCATCCCAAGAGAGGGGTGAAATGTTGCATTAGGAAGGCCCTATATGGACGACATGTGGCATCTAGATCTATCTAGGGAGTTGGGGCTTGTTGAGGCTAGAGAGAGAAGAGAAGGATGATTTTCACGTATGTTTTTGGGATCGAAATTTCTCTGTCTGCTCGTTAGCTTCAGCAAGGTTGGCTAGGAGGATATACATGGTGCTGCTCTCGTGATCTGCAGTAGAAATAAGATAGCTAGTCTTAACAGCATGGTATCGGAAATCCATTTTTTATGGTCATTTTATTCAATGCACGATAATCAATGCACATTCGAAAAGAACCATCTTTCTTCTGTACTAAAAGTACTGGTGAGCAAAAAGGAGATGAACTGGGCTGAATCAACCCTTTGGACAGCAAGTCCTACACCTGAGCCATAATCTCCTCTCTCTGAGTCGCACTGACTCTATAAGGTGGTCTATTTGGTGGCTTACTACTAGGCATTAACTCTCTCTGATGATCCTCTCGTCTCTCTGGGGGTAACTCCCTTGGCAAAGCATCGGAAAAACAATCTTTAAAGTTTACAAGAAACTGAAATTTATCTTTGTCTGCATCATTCATTTCAGCATGCATATCATTCTCTTTTTCTTTTACAAAAACCATGTACACGGGAATTGCAGACTTTATTAGTTTACCACATGTAACATCAGATACAATGGGGATAGTTTCCCCTTTATTCCTGGCAACTAAACACTAGTTTTTTCCCTATGGATAAAACTCAGCACCCTCTCAGGGTATTCTATCGTTACTTCCTTTTGATGGAACCATGGTGTACCAAGTACAACATCATGCTACTTGAGAGGAGAAATTAAGAAGTCCTCCTAATCTACATAGCTCTGCACATGGACACGGAGCTTTCCAATCAAAGGAGTAACTTGCACTGGATTTCCCTGGAACATTTGATCAGCATCAAGAGCTCTGCCTAGCTCTTCAGTTTTTATCCCTAGTCTCGAGGCTAAATCTTCAGATATGAAATTGTCTGTAGACCCTGGATCAAATAGGATTAATGCTTGCTGATCTCTTATCTTTCCCCATGATAGCAAAAGTTCTTTTTCCTTTGGGTCTGAGGTACTACCCAAAACATCTGGGCTGCTCCCATCATTGGCCTCGGTGGTACTCGTGGCTTTTTCTACTCCTTAAAACCCGAAAGCTTCTTAGGGCACTGGGCAGCCATATGCCCCTCTTTCCCACATCTAAAGCAATTCCCATCTCTGCAGAATTCAGGTATCTGTTCAGGAGTGAATGGGGATTTGCCTTTATATGACTTTGTAAGCTGAGTACCCCTCGGCTTTTGAGGCTGAAACCCTTTCTTTTCAACCTTGGGATACTCTTTCTTTTTTGATTTTGAAAAATCAGTTTTCTTCCTTTCAGCACCTCCTGCATGCAAGGATAGCCCTGTGGATGGATCTTGTAACGGCACAAGAGTAGCTCTATTGAAGCTGAATGCATAATGTCCTGAATGTTCTTTGCCCCCAGAGCATTCACCACTGCCTGAATTTTTGGACTGAGACCTACTCTGTACTTTCTCATTTGGGTTCTTTTGGAGATCTTTTTGAAGGGTGCAACCTGGAAATAAGCATCCCAAAACTTTTGGTTGTACACATCCACTGTATCTCCTGCATCCATATGCAAACTGTCCCAATCTTGAAGAACATGATCTCTAAACTGTTAAGGCATGAACTGTTGATAGAAGGCTTTCTTGAAGCCCTTCCACCCCTTTGGGGCTGACCCATCTGTGGTCTGTGCACTCCAACATGCACTAGCTATCGCTGTCAAGTGCAAACTGACCATTCTCAACTTGGAGGATTCCGAAAACTTTTCACTACCGAATGCAACATCAAACTGTCTGATGAACTTCAATGCTTTGTCTGTATGACCATATTGTCCATTATAGGTCATAATTTTGACAGATTTACCTCCATCTTTGAATTCCTCGGTCTCTCTGGAAGACTTGCTCTTCCTAGACTTCTTGTGTTTCCTTCTTTTCCTGGATGGTTTATCTGATAAAGAAGAAGATACAGAAATCGAGCTCGAGGTAGACGGTGAAGGGCTTGGATATCGGTGATGATGCCTTGATCTCTTCCTGCTATGAGACCGTCCCCTATGAGATCTCTCTCTCTCTGGCTGTACACGAGAGTGTGCCTCTGGCATTGGCACATCATAAGCATAGTTTCTGCTTGAAACAAATGCTGAGCTCTTGGATCCCTTCTGAGATTTTCCATCTCCTGCATACGCATGTGTACCATCTGCTCAAATTCTTGCTGAGTTTGCTGCACACTTCTCTGTCTTGGATGTGCATCCCTATCTTGTGAATCCCACTGGATAGGTGATTGAGCCATTCTCCTACAACTTGTCTAAGATCTACAAGTTTCTCACACACACTGTGTATGCAACTGATGCACACAACCTTTGCTTTTCAAAGAGAAAAATTACCTCAACAAGAGGTGTCTTGCATTCACAATCTATGCCAGTACCGGGCTGTCAACTCAAGGCATATACCCACAAAGTTGCCAAAGCATCAACAATTATATTGCCCCTTTTCTGCCTGCTGCAAAAAGCAATGAGTATGCATCTGATTCCCTTTTTCTGAGCACAAAGGCATGCATTCCTTTGCTTGTGCAAATCTCTTATTTTTCTCTGATCTCTACTTTTTCTGATAGTAAATCCTCTCTCAGATAGGTGAAAACTGCTAGCAGAAACAATCTTTGCAACTGTCCTTTTTTTTTTTTTTTTTTTCATGAAAAAGACTTCTATTAAGTAAGAACAAAAACCCGCGAGAGCAAGCTCAAAGCGGAATACATCATGAAATCATGAGGATAATAAAAAACCCCTCAGAGTGAGGTGGAAAGAAACCAAGGCTGAGGCTGAAAGTGCCATCTCAACCCTGTAGTAGATTCAGAGAAGAAAGGAGAATCCTTCCATTCCCTGAAGAAAGAAGCCCTCCTAGTTGAGGCTGCACGGGAGTCCCCCTGCATACCCGTCCATACGGCCATCAGAGTGTGTACGATGTCTGTCCAGATGTCTGTCCAGATACTAGCCAATGTGTGCGAGGGATGAACCTGAGTACCCTCCATAGCCTCTGTGCATCTGGCTCTCCAGATATGCCAGGCTGCTATGCTCGCTATAATCTCCCAAGAAGTATCCACAGAGGCATGTACAGCTGTAAAAGGACGGTGTGGAACCACATCCAACGAGCAGAACTCAACCCGATGACGTCGAACCGAAATGGCCCGAGAGGAGTCAAGTCCCTCATAGAAAACCTGAGGTCCTGTAAGAGAAAGCCAAGCCACCGAGCCCCAAGTCATAAAGAGTGGGGAATGGGCAAAGTGACTGAAGATCCTGGCTATCCCCATCCAAATCAATCTCGCCTGTCTACAATCCCATAAGCAATGCTGTCCTTTTTTTTTTTTTTTTTTTTTTGACAGTAACCAGATGGGTAACTGCTGGTTACTCTAACCAGACTGACTGACCCTGGTTTGGTTAGTCTGCAATTAGACTAACTGGACTGGTCACAGTTTGGTTACAGTGACCAGACTGGTCTGGTTGGATCAACTAACTGGACCTCTACCTAGTCCACTAACCAAAGTTAGGTTAGCTTAACCTCAAGTCTACCACCTCAGCTGTCTAGCTGGCAGTCCAGATCAGCTGCCACATGTCCTGCCATGTCATCCACTGAGCTGTCTGCTGCCGCCATGTCATCCACACGTGTGCCACATCAACACCTGCACATGCATGCCACCTGGCTGCCACGTCAGCTCGCACGTGCCCAAGGTTCAAACCTTGGCTGGGAAAATATGCGCAGGCACGGAACCGTCTAGAGCATCGCACATCATGCCTTGACGAAACGATCAGCGTCGCGCATCATGCCTTCTAGAGACCATTCATCGCGGGATCTTCTGCATACTCTTATCCAATACTTTGACGTATCTGCATCATGAAATGCACCAAAAGAACTTTGGAGTGGTGAGGCTTATTGTGTCACAACTTGCACCAGCGTGAAGACATCTCGCCACGTGAAGGAATCACTTTGCGTGATCTCTGCAAGAGAGCCTAACTTATATCTATTGCGCCTTGGCTGGCCTCTTCAAAAGCTCCGTGGGCATCTGTTGGCAGGTCCCGCGTGGCTTTCATGCCCCAAAGTTACAGTCGTTCGGTTACTGCAATATCTACACCTCTGCTAGTGTGATCTGTGATACAACGGATGATGAAACTCAGCACCATATCTAGCAACGTCATCAAACGGGCCAAATGCTTCAGCATAAAATTGCTACGCTAGCCTTCATAGCTTTAGATCGTCACCCCCTTCAGAAAGAAGGTGAGCCAAGCTCTGATACCAATGCAATCTTCCCTTGAGAATCTCGTAGCAAATTACTGCAAAAACTATGTCATCCTTTGCTCTCTCTCTCCCTCTCTCTCTTTCTCTCTACAAGCACACTAGGGCCCACGACAATTGTCGGGTTGGACCCCCCGAAGGTTTTTATTACTTGAGAGAAGAATGAATACATAGTTCAGCGTAGAGCTATCTGATACAAAATCCAAAAACGTGAAGTGAATTTTACATGAGCTCTCAGGCTCTCCTTCTTGGCAACAAGCCACTTGTCAATTTCTACATTACTTTCCTAATTAACCTACTATTGTTACTGCGAGGGGACCTAGGTGCTCGGACCCCCTACTCCCAGGAGAGAGAAGGGGGGGGGGGGGGGGGGGCTGTAAGAGGAACAAGAGCCACGCCCTCCGGGGAAGATGGCCAGCCTGCAAGGGGGACTCCTGACTGATCCTCTTGGGAGCGAGAGGCTACTTGGGCTCTCTTCCTACGAGTGGCCCACTATCATCAGTTCTTGACGACCCACTTGCTTGGTTTCTTTTTCTTTTTCCTCATCCTATTGTGTTCGTAACCCAAATACATGCAGCCTCCATTGGAGTATTCCCCCCTCAAGGGTCTCAAGCTCCGAAAGAGACTCTGGGTCCTCTACAACCATCCTGAGCCAAGGGACACCATCGTATGCCACAAACTAAAGTTGTAGTCTCCGTGGGGGACTCCAGCATTGTCCCAAAAGCACGACCAATGGAAGGAAGAATGGCTCTATACTCTCGTGGGAGTCCCGGGAATCGACGCATCATCGGGAAGGAAGGGACATGGTGGGTCGAGTCCATGTCCTCCACCATGAAACCGTGGTACCACAAAAAGAGATAAACCAAGTGGGGACTGAGGAGAATGGGGCTCTGCTCCACGAGGGGCAGGGTGGTCTCGGGGGAGCTCAACTGGAGGGAAAAGAATGCTCTTCCCGTACATGGTGACCTCCTGGATGTGGTCCCCTTCTAGTGCCAAGCTTGCCTGCATCCAATCTCTCACATGTCTCCTTGTGGGTTTGAGGCTGACTATTCTACGCGGAGAGGCTAGCTTCCTCTCTATAGGCTGAACCCTCTGAGTAAGCAGTGTGTACTGACGAATGTGTAGCCTTGTCTTTTGTAAGATCTTACCATTTGCAATCGCCTATGATTGCTGCTCTTATCCAGCACTTTTGCTGGAAGAGTTCATCTCTGTTGTGAGCAGTGTTTCCACATTTTGAGGATGAATAAAGCCTGAGTCGTCTTTCTCTCCTCTCTGCTGTACTTTCTTTGAGTGAGCTTTGAGTTTGTGAGTGCATCTATAAGTGTTTATAAAGAGTTTCCTAGATCTATTCGCTGTGTTAGAGGCTCAAGCAATTAGATTCTAACAGGGATAGTAACCTTGCTTTGGCTTTGACAGAATAAATTTATGACTTGAGACACAACAATCTTGTTTAACGAGGCAAGTAGCAGATTCCAGCCTTCCAGAAGCCGTTCTTCTATAATTACTCTCATAATCCTCTATACAGCATAGGGATGCATTTTAAATACGAGGCAATGTCACAATTCCGTGATGTAAATTTGCCCAAAAGCTTGTCATAAACAGAAACACCAAAGAAAGATGAAGAGTCATAATCAAATGTCATGCTCTCCATTAGGGGGTGACCGTTTACATTGGGGTGTGACTCTTTCTGAGGAGGCATGACTCTTCCTACAGTATGACCCCTCAAAATCGGTCATGTCTTAGATATCTTCCTTCCTTCATTAATAATTGTTCCTTGTACATGTTTACAGAATATGTTCCAAGTGACTGTGCCCTTCCCTGAGTCAGCCCAACTCCCCACAAGGGTGCAGCTCTTCATGGACAGACCTCTCTTCAATTCTAACCTTTTACTCTGTATTTAATCAGGGATTTGGACTACAACAGACACAAACCCCTCAACTTTTTATTGTCCATTTGATCTGCTTTCTTCAATTCAGCATCAATGGGTTCCAAACACACACAAAAGTTGCCAATGTATCATACATACGTTGATAAAAGAATCTTAACTTCGGCACTCAAGATTCCAAATGTGGATTTTATCCCGTAAATTTGTTAGATCCAGAAACTGACATGCTAATCCAGATTGCACGGTACAAAAGCTGATACCTTTGTTGTCAACTTCAAAAAAGCATGCTCTTCGTTATTCAGTTACAACTGCTGCTTCTTCAAGGCTAGACAATAGAGAAGGCAATTCTGAAACAGTCAATTTCCATTTCCTTTGACACAAGAACAAAGTTTCGGCGTAAAACATTCAGCTGCACAAACTTTTCAAGATCATCCACCTATTATGTCGATAAAAAAGAGAGCTCTGGTTCATTTAACACGAATACCAGAATTATAAGAAGAAATACCAGACAAAGGAAATAAATGCTCAACCATGTAACTTATGTCTTGTCATAAACCTATTTTTCACCATCATAACATTGAAATCAAATGAGGAGAGAAGAGGTACAGAAGAGAGAGGATTCCAAATTCTAGACTTGAATTTATGATGTGTGTCAATCAAAATCATGCAGCTACTACTTGCATTTCAAAGCCAAACCTTAACAACTGACTGGCTTCTTTGAGCTACGAAGCAGGGTTTGAATATTATTATATTTTCTTATTTGACTGTCAAACCTTTGTACCTTCCAATTATTAAATTTGAGAAGAAGCTGTTCCAAAATAAGCCATGTGGTCAGGCTCTGACGAAGTCTCTCTACACCAAGAAGAGAAGCAAGGCCACTATAGAGGCTGTGCCTGCAGTTTAAAAAACGTGTTTTAATTCTTGATTTCTGCTATGTGCTGTAACCAAAATACTTATAACTTGTCTTGTTTAAAGAAAAAGAAAGCTAGGGCACTGAAAACAAGTATATCAAGAGTTTGTAACACTCAAAACTCTTAACTCACACAAGTTCCATTCGAGCATCGTTATTTTCCTCATCCTTGAGACTTGCAGAAGAGCCAGTAGATGGAACAATACGCTTGCAGTCTCCCACTTCTGAGTCACTTTTGTCCTCATTTGTTGCATCAAAAGCAACAGCATCAAACAATTGTCGAAGATGTGGTAAAACATACACTACAGTTGAATCCGGGCCGATGGATCTACAAATGCATAGTAAAGCCTTTGCTGCACACTATATTTTGAAAAGCATAGAATTTAGAACATCCAAATAAAATAATCACCTTGTAAAAGAAAGACTGATTACAGAATAAAATGGTATTGAAAAGAATAGCATAAAACCTGTAGCAATGTCTTGCTTACGGCAGGATTCAACAGCATTTTTATCAGTACGTTATGAGGCTCCTGTAACAGAGACAAGAGACCAATGCACATATATTTAAACTGTGAGCTTGATACATTTTCTAAACCTCAGTCTGAAAAAAAGGAAATTCAATAAAGTTCCATATGCAAATGTTAACAACATGTATAAAGGGTATAATACATAGTCTTGGCCTCTTATCCGATTCGCAAGACTCATTAGCACGAGTCCAGTAGTTACATGCATATATAACTGAATAATTGTTTTAGGACGTTGACTATGACAACTAACCCCTATGGGTACTACTTAAGACTAGAGCTAGCTATAGGAGCCTAGCTAACCCCCAACACCCAAGAAGTCAAGTCCTTTTTGGGACATGTGGGTTGTTATAGAAGATTCATCCAGTTCTATGCCGACATAGTGGTGGCGCTGACAAAACTCCTTTGCCAGGAACAATCCTTCATCTGGTCTGCACCTTAGCAACTCGTGTTTGACAATCTCAAGGACTGTCTAGTGAAGGCACCCATCTTGCGGCAACCTCAATGGGATGTTGTTTTCCATGTACATGTAGATGCAAGTGGGCTGGCAATTGGTGGAATATTGGCCCAACCGGATGAAGAGCACAATGTCATTTGCGGTAAAACCCAGTCCCCTTCCTTAAACTCTGTTTCCCTCCTACTTTGATCAGCATAGGACTTCATTCTTGCTTGGGCTCTATCATGTTATCCTTTGCAAGCTACAAGACTACCACATCCTCTCAAGCTCTTCTCTGATTGACTATGCTGATCCAGAACAGGGGGGATGGTAACTTCACTGGATAGCTGCACAAAACGACATCCCAATAAAAGTGTGCTTGGTTGAATAATAACAGAATTCTGCTGGACAAAGCCAAGTGTCCCAAAATTTTTGACTTTCAAAACAAAAATTCCTCAAGCCATCCATTTATCCTTTCAGTTTGATCATCAGTCTGAAGATGGTAGATAGTGGTAAGGGTTAGCTTTCTGCCCAATTGCATGAACAATTCCTTCCCAAACTGCCCATAAACTTTGCACTTGGAAGCCCATGTAGTTTGAAAATATTATTTACAAACTCTGTAGCAATCTGAGAACTGGGGTAGGTGACCTTAGTAGGAATAAAATGGGCCGCTTTGGGTATTCCATCCACTACAACAAAATTACAGTTTCACCCTTTTGCTGTAGGAGGTGGACGTGCGGTAAAATCCATGAAGATTTGGGTCTACTTGCCTTGGGGAATAGGTGATGTGACTCTAAAAATAATGCTCCAGGTGACCCCTTTGTTGCACTTGTATCCTGAGGCTTACCACATCTGAAATGAGTCCAGACGCTCCCAAAAACAGAGGCCTACTACTTCCGAAATGAGTCCAGACGCTCCCAAAAACTAAAGACTTGTTCTAGCTCCAATGATGAGGGTTGAAGAGCAAGGTCAAAAGAACTTGCCAAAAACAAGGCTCCAGCCTCCAATGAAACTTTATTGAAAACCTGCTAAAATGTAGGAATGCAAAAGAGACGTTCCCAACTGAATACATAAATTTCAAAGAATCATCGGAGCCATTTGACTTTGAAACCATGTCTGCTTAGAATGCAATACAAGCAAAAGAGTACAAAGGAGAGGGTAACAAAAGTGGAGACTGACACAACCCAGCTATGAAGGCTGCTAAGAAATACAAGGGCTCCTTGTCCAAGATGGAAGAAGATGAAAGCAGGATGACCAAAACATGTGTTTTTCCCTATCAGAACGTGATGAAATGTTTCTACGTCTCTGCAAAGCTGCTCCAAACAAAACGTATGGGAATTCTCCCACCTAGAAATCGTCACTGTCGTGGCTGTTTTTGCTCCACCTGCTCCTCTCTTCCCCCTTTCAAATTACCTCTCATTCACTTGCCTCACCTGCTCCTCTTTTCCCCCTTTCAAATTACCTCTCCTTCACTTGCCTCACAACCATGTGCTGCAATTAACACAAATCAACTTTTTTTTTTTTGGCAAAAAAGAGACTTCTATTAAGTAAGAAAGAAACTCGCTAGAGCAAGCTCTGTGCGGAAATACAACATGCTGAGCATGTAATAAAAAACACCTCAGAAGAATGAGGTAGAAAGAAACCAAGGCTGTGAGGCTGAAAATGCCAACTCAACCCTATAGAAGTCTTAGCAAAGAAGGGAGAGTCTCTCCAATCTCTGAGAAAAGCAACTCACTTGGAGGAGGCTGCTCGAGAGGATCCCTACATGGTCGCCCAAATGGCCATCAGAGTGTGTACCGTATTTGTCCAAGTACTCGCCAAGATCTGAGAAGGGTGAACCTGAGAACCCTCCAAAGCCTCACTGCATCTGGCTCTCCAAAAGTGCCATGCTGCAATGCTAGCTAAGATCTCCCATGGAGAGTCAACCGAGGAATGAGCAGCTTTGAAGAGAGTGGCCGGAACATCCTCTAGAGAGCACGACTCCATAAGGTGTTGTCGGATGTGAAGAGCCCAAGAGGAGTCATGTCTCTCAAAGAAAACCTAGGGCCCTGAAAGAGTGAGCCAAGCCACTGATTCCCACGTCATATAGAAGGGGAGGTGAACAAAAGTGCTGAAAAGTCTTGCAATCCCCTTCCATATGATTCTCGCGTGTCTGCAATCCCAAAGGCAGTGTTGTATTGTCTCCGAAGCAGAAAGGCAACGAAGGCAAGTAGGGTAAGCCCCAAACTTGGATCTCCAATGGTTCACTGCTATCCCACCATGAATAGAAAGCCAAAAGAAGAGAGTGATTTTTCTATTCCGGTGGGATTTCCAGAGCCTCTGCCAAAAAATTTTCTATAAGTCAGTAGAAATCTGAAAGTTCTCCCAATGAGGAGCTCTGGTAGGCCTCCAACCCCTAGAGCTGAGCTGGAATTTCCTGGCATTACTGACCGTGTAACAAAAGAAGGGGATGGCCTTCTCTCGGTGCCCTTCATCTATCCATTCCCATTCCCCAGGGTCCCATTGCAAAAACTTAATTGGGGCACCTCCATAGAGCCACAGCCTCCATGAGCCCAGGGCAATGAGAAGCGGGTCAGGATCCAAGTACCACTGTGAAAGAGAGCCATGCTCCATGAAGCCCACTATCTTGATTGGCTAAAACGGTACCTCCAACAAGATATCTTCTGTGGATTTGGACAGCATACCCCCCGAAGAAACATCAAAGACTAAGGCATCCTCATGTGTGTCATGAAAAGCAATCACCTGTAAAGGAACTCCCAATTTGGAAAATGCCCCCATCCAGGTGGAGCAAGAAATAGGCATGTCATCTGTGTCCACCCAATCCAAGGGCAAGGCTGCATCAATCTGCAGGACTCTCCCTGCACTTCCTCTGAGATTAAGAACCATTTGTGCCTGTTGGTCTGCAGGAAGCTTCCTTAATGCTTTCCATGCTCCCACCGTAGAAGCAGGGCCCCTCTCCCATCTTGGCCACTGCATGTAAGGAGAAGCTCCAAGTGGTCTGCCATGCTCATCCAAAATACTATCATTCCACATGATAGGCTGCCTTTCAATCTCTTCACGGGTGGATGGGGGAATCCTACGAAGTGTACTGCTGAAGCTGGCCCATGCTTTCAAGATAGCAACCATAAGAGGGAAAGAGGGAGATCTGAGGTGCGCTATGGTGAAAACCCTAGAGTGGCACCACAAGAGCAAACAAACTATGTTGTGGCTAGAAGAACCTGATTAACCACCACCACCCTGGAAGCCAAGTCAAGTTTGGCTGAGCTCCTGAAAAGGAGCTTTCTTCTTATGCTCTCCAACACCGGAACAAACTGTTGTGAGGGAGAGATGCCCACCCCAACCTAGTAGCCCAAATATCTGACAGAGACGCCCCTCTGTACCTAAGTGAAGGCAATATCATTACCCCAATCCGGGGTGTCACCATCACAAATCCAAAAGCCATTGGATTTATGCCAATTAATGTGTGCACCTGCAGCTGTGCAAAATAAATCCAAGGCTGTCCGGAAGGAAGTGAGTGTCCTAGGGGTGGCATCCAAAAAAATAGCCGTGTCATCTGCCAGCTCACTATCCAGGAGCTCTTCTTCCCGGTGAATAGGAAGTCTCAGCCCATAAATATCAGCTTGAGATCTAAGGTAGATACTCATAGCTTCCACCACAAACAGAAAAAGAAAAGGGGCAAGAGGACATCCCTAGCGGAGTGATCTGGAAATCTGAAACCTATCCCCTCTTACCCCCCCAATAAGCACCTGGCTATGGGCTGATCTGTAGAGAGAGGATACTCCTCTAATCCATGCATCTGAAAAACCAAAGCGGGATAGAGTACCCTCTAAAAAATCCCAGTCTACTCTGTCATAAGCTTTCTCAAAGTCCAAGAGTAGAATGGCCAATCTCTGGCGGCTTTGCATGGCCCACATTCTGAGGCCTCCCAAAATAAGAAAATGTTATCAAATATACTTCTGCCATGCACCAACCCTGTCTGCGTGTCATGAATCTTATCTGGAAGAAAAACTTGTAGCCGCAGACTGATGGCTTTCGCCAGAATCTTGTAAAAAGTGCCCAATAGAGTGATGGGTCTCCATTGAGACACTAGATTCCTATTACCCCCCTTTGGGATGAGATGAATGAGACCATCTGTGAGTGAGTCCGGCATCTCACCAGAGTCCCACACGCTCTGTAGGGCTGATGTGATGTGATCACCAATCTGCTCCCAAAAAGTAATAAAAAAGGAAGGGGTAAGTCCATCCGAACCTAGGCTCTTTCCCTTGTGAAGGGCAAGTAATGCAGTCTTGAATTTTGCATTGGTGAAAGGTGCATCTAGAGAAACATACATCTCGTCCTTCTCCAATATAGGGATACACTGCCAAATAACCTCTCTGGCATCATCTATAGCCTGTGTGCCTGGATCTGTAGTTAAGAAGGGATGCAAAATAATCTGAAGCTACACGCATGACAGCATCGGGATCTGACTGTAACACCCCGCCTGAGTCAACAAGCCGCGAGACACTATCTCTACTATGTCTGGGCCCATGAGTAGAGAAAAAGTGTTTGTTGACCCTACCACCCATCTGAATCCAAAAGGATTCCCGTGCATGAAAGGCATATTCTACTCTCTGATCCAACAATGTCTGCATATGAGCCCTTGCTGCAGCAAGGCGCTCCTGAATCCAAGCATTTGTGGGCCTCTTCTGCTCTTCCCTCTGAAGGGACGCTAACTGCTGGTGTATACCAATCTCACATTTGAGAATCTCACGTCTCCTGGAATCAACGACTGTATGATAATAGTCACTAATTTCAGATAAGGCTGCAACTACCTAAGAAGGGCGGACAGCTCCACCCTGTATGTGAGAAACCCAAATCTGTAAAATATCCTTCGTGAGGCTCTCCTCTGCATAAAAAGCATCCAGAATCCTGACACTGGCAGAACGTCCTCTCCGATGAGGCTCAAGGATCTGTAACACCACTGGAAAATGATCTGAGGTGGAAACCCCAGTAGAAATGCATACAGATCCTCCTCTGTCAAGTGCCCAATCGTCTACATAAAATCTATCAATACGTGCATGAATGGGCATGTGTATTCTCCTATTCAACCAAGAATACAGGAGTGACTGTGGCATAACATGAAAGGTATCATCCAACCAAGTATCTCTGCCACTGTACTGGAAAAGAAAGGCATCCCAGGCTGCCCTCTCCAAAGAATGAATTCCACCCTGTCTGCCTCCCTTTTTGTTTGATGGCAACTCAACCATGTTGAAATCGCCACCAATGATCCAAGAATCGGCAATGGGGGCCCAAGAGAGTAACTCCTTCCAAAAGGAGATCCGCTCCCCTCTGTTGTTGGGAGCATAAGGATTGAGAAGACCAATCTTACGCCCTCAATCAAAATAATGATCCATTGAGCTCTAGAGGGGGAAATAATATCATGACCAGCAACCAAGGGGAGAATAGAGGAAGAGACCGAAATGCAAGTACCTCCCCTTGTGCCCATAGCAGGCGGCCAGAAGGTATGTCCTGAAAACAGTTTGCCCGATTTAGAGCAATCACTTGCATCCAACTTGTGTTCCTGGATAAAAAGAATATCAATAGCACCTCCAGTGACACCTGGATGAAGCTGATTATGGATCAGCTGCCTAAGGTGACGGTGTGGAACTCCGCCTAGGCCCTGTAAGTTCCAGCTAACTATCCTCATCAACGGGAGGATGCTGGATGTAAAGGCTTACCTGACCTAGTAGAGGAGACCATCTTCCCCTGGGCCGAAACACTCTTGCTGAGGGCAGAAAACTCAATAGGTGAGAGGATCCTGACACCTGCTGAAGAAGAGGCCCTATCAAAAGGAATCCCCATGACCGGGATCCCTAAGGTGGAGGGCACAAACTCCTCATCATCCATGAAAGTCGCCGAATCTGCCAGTGCCGAAAAAGAGTTCTTGATAAGCAAGTCTGGCCAAGGAGTGCGAAGAAGACCTGCACTCGTGGAAGATGGAGAAGGACCTGCCAGGCCTCTATCAGCAAAACTGGAGCTGGGTACTAAGGAGGCCTGTGGTTGGGCTGAAGAGGAATCTAGAGTCCTCATCTGTGCCTGCACTTTCTCGGTCGTCCTGACTGTGGCAGGAACAATCTGCGGGGAAGAAGTGCGTGGTCAGCAACCAAGGTGACTGGGGGTGGTGCATCTAAAGGCCCCTCCTGATGTGGAACTGTAGTGTCTGGGGCTGAGGCAACATTCACCTCTGGAGTCTGGAAGGCGTCTGTCTAAACAGGATCAAAGGTCTTCTCCTGAGGTAAGGGAGCGACTCTGATAGCTCTCCACCGTAGTACTGGGTGTGCCGCGGGCATTGGGCGCTCTGCTGCCCTGGTAGTCCTGGGGTGCGTGAAGCAGGGCACCCTGCTACTCTAGGGTGCTGGGGAGGTGCAGTCGGGGTAGTACATGAAGGAGCCGCACCAGAAGACCTCTTGGGTCTTTTTCTCTTTCTTGGGCAGTCTCTAGCAAAGTGCCCAAGGGTCCTGCAAATCCTGCACTGATTCTATCTACCTGAGAAATATGCCCTCAAAAATAGCTCCATTAGTTAGGTCTTTGAGTGTAAAAACAATTAAGAAGGAGACCAACGAGCCCAAAGGCTTGGATATGAGTGAGCTGGCCTCCAATCCGCTAGATCAGCTAGGCCAACAGTGGAGGTCAGGAACCTCCAAGGAGGAGCTGAGCAACCCCCACTTGTTTCCATGGAGAGACAGCGTCTGGTGTGGGGTATGCAATGGCAACCACCTGTCCAATGAGTGCCCACGCCTAAAGGCAAGGCCGACACTCTACTGTGCACACTGCCATAGGTGGGGAAACCATGATACCTCCCAATGTCGATTTCCGAGGTCCCTTCCCCAACCCATGTATCAAATGAGACCCCATTAGCCCTAACGGCTCCGCCTAACCCCCTGACCACACAGAGTGATCCTATGGCTAGTTCTAGCCAGTACAGAGCTCAGCCAGCTCTATTACCACCATCCATATTGGACCCACAACCGCCACTACCTCGTATAACCCCAGTCAATCAAGTGTTGGTAGAGGAAGTGCCCAATGACTGGGAGGAGACGGATCCAGATCATGGACCTTCCGCCAGAGGATCGGTAGGTCCCAGTATTCTAGACCACTCCCGTGAACTCAAGGGCTAGGGACCTAAACTCAATCGATCGAAGGCCCCCGCTCCAATGTTACACCTGCCAGGGTCCCCACAGAGCAAGTGAATGCCCCTACCGAGGTACTTCAAACCTTCTCGTATGGTCACTTCTTACAAAATCCTAGCGAAAGCAATCTACATGCAATTGCATTCCTTACTCCCTCATCGTATTCATGATACGCAAACATGACTTGTTCATGACATAAGCATTTTTTACAATATATTCTCCTTTTGGGAAGATTTTGAGTTGCCATGCAGAGCGGTCAAAGGCTTGCAATTCTACTCTTGGACGTTAAAGAGCCTGACAGGGTAGATTGGGAATTCTTGGAGGGCACCCTTTATCACTTTGGATTTTCAGATGCATGGATCAGAGGGGTCTCAGCCTTGTATAGGTCAATCCACAGCCAAGTGCTCATAGGAGGGGTTAGGGGAGATAGGTTTCAGATTTCCAGATCAGGCTACTTTTCATACCACACTTTAGTTAGCCCTTCTAGAAAGTTGGCAAGACTACCAACCATTTCTTTTCAATCTATACATTCAAAGACACAATGCCTTTTGAATGCCACAAGGTACTCCCCAGGGGTAAGCCAGGGGTTTCCCTTGTGGAGACTGCAGTCCCTTGTGCCCTATTGGAGATTTGGGGATTTTGGAAGCCCGAGCTGGTTGTTGTGGACAGCCAGCTACTTTTCCCTCATACATTCTCCATTTTTGCACCATTCCTCTCTCTCCCTCTCGCTCATCCTTGCTTCCTCCAGATCCTTCTCTCATCCCTCTTCTCTCACCCTAGATTCCATAATCCCATTCTCTCCGAAGTCCAAGGTTCCTACAAGCTACCACAGACACAGGAGGTGGAAGCGCGAGGCACCATGTATGGGAGGACACCGTTTTCATAAAGAGATATGGCTCATTCGGCACAAAGGAGATGGCATGCAAGTTTTTTTCAGATACATTGAGTGGATCAGCCCCTCAAGTTCAAGCACCCTGTTTATGGAGGGAGTGTTACGCTCAAGTTGAGGTAACATGACCTCAGAAGGGTCAGTGGACATTTTTCTTTAAAGGATCAATGTTTGTATGATATTTATTTCGGCTTCATGTTTATGATTAAAAGGATTAATGTCAAGGTCCTTGATGAGGGTGACAAGGCACTGACTAGTTGGGTCTAAGGCTGTGGGTCTTAAATAATGGTATCCCAAGAGAGGGGTATATGGTGCATTTAAGAGGTACCCTAGAATGAAGACATGTGGCATACTAGATCCATCTAGGGAATTGGGGCTTAGTGGATTTTTGCAAGCAGGAGCTTTCACGTACGATTTTTGATCTAGAGAGAGCTTGCTACCACCGAGAATCGGCTGGGAGGATAATCTGTGCGCCTACACCTGTGTTTGATAGTAGTCTTATGTTTTGGAATCTGTATGCGTTAATGGAACGTAATATTTGGTGGAGGGAGGCAATGGTACGAAGAGTTGCCATGCCATTCTCGAGGGGTTGTTCTTACACATGGAGGTTCCCCGTTCAAATATGCAAAGATTCTATCCCTCCTCCATCCTAGAGTCATGTATCAGGTTGTTCAAGCCAAGATGTTGAAGGAGCAGCAAAAAGCGGGCAAGATAGAGGAAGACCATGCCAAACAATCCACACGATAGATATCTTCCGGTTTTGAATAGTCATTTCTCCCTTGTCTAGGATTCTTGCTGGCTTGCACACTGCATTTTCCTGGAGTTCCTGTAACATCATAATTCCATTAATCAATGAATCAATTGGTTGCAAAAATCGTTTTAATAAAGCCACATGAAAAACACTAGATGCACCTTGCAGCCTTGTGGTAATTCTAACCAATAGCCGACCTTGCATATTCTCTTTAGAATCAGCCACCCACAATATTGGGGCGATAACCTCACAAATTGTCCTGTAGCTAAAAATTTATTGTGTGAAGGAATCTTGAGAAAAACTTTCTCTCTTCTTCAAACTCTCTAAAATGTCTTTTCTCATCTACATAGGTCTTAGCTCTATACAAAGCTTGGCGGATGTTTGATTTAGCAAGTTCCAACATCCTCCGCATCTAGATTATATAATCCATGGCACAAGGTAGCTTTTGTGGAACTCCCACTATAGTTGGATTAACTGGTCTCGATCCATAAACTGCAGCACTAGGTTCCTATTGTGAAACTCCCACTGTAGTTGGATTAGCTGGTCTAAATCCATAATTCACTTCGAAAGGACTCATCATTGTGGATGAATGCTTTCTATCATTATATTATAGTAATGGCAACTACCAACCACTTCTTCCAAGAGCTTTGCCTTGAGGGAACATATGCTCTCAGCATATCTTCCAAAGTTTGGTTGACTCTTTCCGTCTGACCATCCGTTTCAACATGATCCCCACTGATAATTCCCAACTAGTCCTAGGTGCATTACATACCGCAGTCCAAAATTGGCTAGTAAATCGCATATCCATGTCTAATACTATGGATAACAGTAATCATGTAGACGAAACATGTTAGTTGCAATTTGCAAATCTCAGCACCTTATGTAAAGCTCAGCCTATGAATATGTTATGCCCCTGGCATAAGTTCGACCTTATGTTGGACATTCCTTTCCGCAGGCCGTAATGTACCTCATCTCTAAAACAATAAAAAAACTCACTGAGTATCTGATTGACTAATAAGGCCATCTCTCCATCTTAGGTAGCCCAGGAATCTGTTAGTGCATTCACACATGACTCAACAAAAGCACAGCAAAGAAACAAAAGCTAATCTTGAGTTTTACCAATTTCCATTGTCGAAATCAAAGGACCTTGCGGAAGATCCTTCTTACCTCGAAGAATATAAACCATAACAACAAATTCAAATTTGTAAATATGCTTTTGCCAATCCACCTCAGGATTTTTCTTTGAGTGCCACTTCATTCCAAGTGCTTTCCATTATATGGATGCTAGACTCTAGTTTCATGACCCCTTTTTTCCAAAGTTCATGGACAGTTGGTAATAAGCCTTAAAGCACTTTGAGACATTAGTTAGAGAAGTATTACAAGCCGCATAAATGAATCTAGGTTTCTTAAAATTCTTATGAAACTTCCAAGCCACACAAAGATAAGGAAGACTTGGATTACAAATGAACCCAAAAGACTTACCAAAGTTTTGATGTTTCAAGATCAAATCCTTTGAGGTATGGAACAACCAGCATACGTCTTTCTTGCAAAGTTAACCTCTCCTAGTAGATATTGCAAATAAAACTTTTTACAAGTGAAGACAAAATTATTTGAGCATTTGTCAACATAAGAAATCACAAACTTTTGTTGGAATTTATGCAAGGCTATATGATGCTCTGAAGAAAGAGGGCTACCACTATTAGAGGTGCAAACTATGGTAGACTTATCAATGAGGCCACATAAATAGCCTATTCTATATATAAAATGGATAGTCTATTTGATGAACCTGTAGACAAATCCAAGAACATGCCTAAACTCATCCAGCCACAAGGCTTAAAACCGTGACTTCACCACATAGAGCAGGGACTAGCAACTATAACATGCCCACAAATGTCACAATCACCCAAGAGTGGGTATATACCAATATATAAATATAGTCCACCACACACGCATGTATTCAGAAACTCTCACGCATGTGTAACATACGTTTATACAAGGTCTTTGTACTGAATTCTAACAAAACTCAAGGGATGAAAGGTAGACTTTGTCATGATGATATAGAGAGAAGCTTGATAAAAAACTAGTCTCTCCTACTCTATCATTTAACCTACAACAACTTGTGAAGCACATCAGCAATCCTGAGTGGCAGTCACTTGCACAAAAACTTATCAATGTAAAAGTTGTGTTTCCTATTAAGATTAAGTACCAAAACTAGAGAAGTTGCTCTTTTCCCAATCCTAAGACTATGGAAACATCTAAAAAGCAGTATGCCAAATGAAGTAGATGGACTTTCAAGAGGTAAATGACCCAAATTGTTTGCCATGACAACAAATGCAACCTATGATGAGGTTAAGACATTAGGATGATTAGAGGAGTTAAATCCTACATTCATTGATTGGTGAATGTGGATCTTGGATAGAATTTGGATTCAAGGATGAGGACTCGGTTCCTATTTAGTGGTTGATCACCCCCTTATATGGTGTGGATTATTCTAGCCTTCTTTGTTTAAAGATGATAGCTAACCCAATATCATCTCAATTGGCTCTTATTGTTTGGTCCTCCATTGTTCATCTCTCCATCCCTCTTGTGAGCATCATCTCCTTCTAGTGCACTCTTCCGTTGCAACATGGTATCAGAGCCTCCACTCTTTTCCCCTTTCTCATCCCCTTGCCATTCCTCAGTTCTTTAACTTCCTCCTTCCATTTTGAAACTCTTCCCTTCTTGTGTGAGAGTGATAATTGAAAGATCGTGAAGAAATCATTCCCTAACGTTGTGAGAGAGCTCGTTATGTGGTTCTAAGTTTCAAAGGTTTTTGTATTACTGGTTTCAAGAGATGGCATTGTTCGGTGGGGGCTTTACTGGTGGGATCTTTTTTGGCCTCCAAGCTCATTACTTCTTCCATTTGCCCCAGTTGCTCTCATGTAAGAGAGACCGTCTTGCATCTCTTATGAACCTGTCTTTTTGCATGAGATTTCTTTTTCCGATTGACAACTGGGCTTCGAGCTCATTTTCCATCCACTTCCTTTGGAAAGCAGTTTTGGGTGTTTGGAAGATATACTTCTATCCCGGAGTATGATAATTTCTCCTTCTGGTGTCGATATTGGGCTCTTTGGTCATAATATCGTGCTCGTAGCATTCGACTATTTGAGCACTCTTCAGTGACTGTCTTCCCATATTTTCGAGCTTCTTTGCTTTGGTCTCTGCAGGATGCTCATTCCTTTGGAGACCTTTCTTAGGCCTAGTTGGAAGTTTTTTAAAACTGTTTTTAGTTGTGAGTAAAAACAGCTATGAATGTAAATGATGCTTTCTTAATGCAAAATTTGTTCTACATAGAACATGTGTATGTGGCACCCTATTACACTCATGCCAGTCATCTATAAGGTGGTTGCCAAAGTCATGGTCGATAGAATAAAAGATCTTCTGCATGATGGTCTACATCCTACCCAATGTGGCTTCATCCCCCGCAGACACATCACTAATAATATTGCAAATGCCTAAGTTGGGATCGAATAAGCAAAGTATGTACTCTTGCTGCAACTAGACATTGCCAAAGCTTTTGATACTATACAACAGGATTATATATCGCAAACCATGCAATCCTTGGGATTTGGGCATAAAATACAGCATGTTATCTATTGGCTATACAATGATAGTAAAGCAGCCTGCATTTTATTTGGAGATGTTTCTGATCAGTGCATCAGTGGACTTTATGTCGTTCAGTGAGACAGGGATGCCCTCTTTGTGCTTTTCTTTATGCAATAGCTACTCATCCGATGCTTTGCTATATTGATCATCTATATTGATCACCTTTTGGCCATTGATGTCTTACATCGTCTGGAGATTCAAGGAAGAAAGCCCATGATTGTGCAAGCTTATGTTGATGATTCATTCTTCACTCCAATGAACATAAAAACTGATCTTTTGCAACTCATGAGTGCTTTATCCTTGTATGGACTAGCTGCTGGCTTACAGGTAAACTTTCATAAATCCAAGCTTTTTCCTTTGCATACTAAAGATTGGCATAGCTTTTTGTGGCTCGGGGAAATTGTTTTGCCCAATCATCTTGTTCATCATCTTGGCTATCCTTTGCAATGGAACACATTGGGTACTTGCAAAGCTCAGGAAGAATCAAGAATATTGGAAGTTAGCCACTTGGCCCCTTGATGTTCGACTCCGAATTGTACAATTAATTTTGGTAGCCTATATTCAATTCTTCATGCTTTTGATGATGTTTGATAAGAAAGACATTTCTTCTTTCATGTCCACTCTTATGGAGACTTTCTTGTTAGAATATGAAGCCAAGTTGAGTCAGTTTGGTGTGTTCTAGTGTGAGTTCTAGTCTAGTGTGTTCTATGGATGCCACGTGTCATATTGGGAGCTATCCCATATGCATAGGTGTTCATATGTGTGTGTGCGCTCTTATATAAGAGTTGTACTTGTCTAGTGTCAAATTAATCAAGTATCAAGCTACAAGCTCTTTGGTCCACATGTGAGTACTTTCATTTTTGGTTCATTGCTATAGTCATTTTATTTCCATTTCATTATGTCTCTCTTTGAGTATCACTTCCTCTCTCCCTAGTCTACTCACTCTCTCTCTCTCTCTCTCTCCACCATGTTCCTTCATATGGTATTAGAGCCTCCCTTCCTACCTTCCCCTTCTTCTTGCTCTATCTAGAGGATGAGAGAAGCCCGCAAATGGAAGCTCCCCTCTCCTCTAAGGTAGAGCCTCCCTTCCCTTAGCCTCGCCATGGTTCCTTGCCATCAAGTACTCCGGTGTCATAGTGATTGCTCTTGGTCCTCGTTTGTGAGTTCAGCTCACTCCCGCATCAGTTTGTGGTTCTCCCTCAACATTGGCGGACATTCCTCATCAGTTGGTCGCCAAAAACTTGTTTTGGAGCAGTCCAGCGGCTTTTTTTTAACCTTTTGATCTGTACGGACGTCTGTATGACCTCTGCAAGCGGATGCGCGACAGTGCTAGGAGTCCGTACAACTTTTCAGAAGGTGATTCCGAGCAAATTTAGGCTACTTTTTGGCATTTTTTGCTCAGATTTGAACTCATGTGACCTCCACCAGTGATTTGAGTTTCCCGAGCTTACCCACAAGTCATTTTGACTCTACCGACACTCCGGTACATTGACTTGAGGCTTCCGACAGCGGGGAATACTCTTTTCACACCTCAGCATCTCCTATAGTACATTTTCGCTCATTTTTTTGAGCACTTTTGCTTCTTTTTTTGAGCCTCTTTTGCGCATTCAATGACTCTCCGATCGGCACATTGAGAGTCATGATGTGATTGCCCTTGGTGGCTGCCTCCATGGTCTTCATCGACACATCTTCCGAGGCATCCTTGACATGAGCATCTTCGACACATCATCGACAAGCAGGATGTGCATACTTTTGTGCGGCAGCTACTTCGGACACATGGGTTCTATGAGCTGGTGTATTCCTAGACCTATGAGCTGGTCATGTAGCCATGCTATAACGTGAGCCTCTGAGCATGTTGAGTCTCAAGCCATGAGAGTGCTTGGATCAGCCTCTGAACTCGCTCAGACTTTAGCCTCTGAGTTACATAGGGTGCACAGTTTGATGACCGTCATTGTTAGGTTCTGTTCTTGCTTCCATTCCAATAGTCTCTCACCTTAGACCGTCATTGTCATGTTCTGTTCTTGGTTCCATTCCAGTAGTCTCTCACCTTGCCTTCATGGAGGGATGTTAGAATATGAAGCCAAGTGAGTCAGTTTGGTGTGTTCTAGTGTGTTCTAGCATGAGTTCTAGTCTAGTGTGTTCTATGGATGCCACGTGTCATATTGGGAGTTATCCCATATGCATAGGTAGGTGTTCATATGTGTGTGTGCTCTTATATGAGAGTTGTACTTGTCTAGTGTCAAATTAATCAAGTATCAAGCTACAAGCTCTTTGGTCTACATGTGAGTACTTTCATTTTTGGTTCATTACTATAGTCATTTCATTATATGTCTCTCTTTGAGTATCACTTCCTCTCTCCCTAGTCTACTCTCTCTTTGTCTCCCCACCATGTTCCTTCATTTCTAGCGCTCAAAGCATGGCCGTAAGGGTTTCAGACTACTCTCTATGGAGCATCTTTGTTCCCCCAAAATGCATGGTGGCTTGAACATATTAAATATTCACATCCATATTTTAGCTCATAAATGGAAGATGATGATGGAATTTTTGCAGTGATCAGCCCTAGGCTTCCATGATGTGTCACTTGCTTTCACAGCTGACTATTGCTTTTGGGCATTGGCATCGGCCAAACAACATGGATTGGGGATGAATTATCGACCCCTTTGGCACTATCTTCTCAGATGCTTCAATGCTTTTTACCGGTGCCCAAGTTGAAGCTTATGTATCGTCTTACCTCACATCGCCAGGGTCCTGCTGCCCGCCCCTTACACCTAGCCAATATGGTTTATGTTGCCTCTTCCTTGAAGTCCATAGCATGGAAATCAGATTTGGTCCTTCAATAATAATGCCAAATGGTGGCGTAAAAGATTGCGGTAGCTTTGGTCCTACAAACTTCCTCTTCGACAACAGCTTTTTCTATGGCTAGTGATGCTTAGCATTATTCCTTTTGGCCAACTCTTGGCACGTAGGCATATTACTCCTGCTCTATGTCACAGATGTCTTCCTCCCACGGAACCCTTGCTCCATCTTTTTTGGAATTTCCTTGTCACCCTTGACCCCTATCTATTCGCTTCCTCCAGGCCTGCTTTCCTACTACTTGCTTTGGCAAGCTTTTTTGGATCTTCAACATTTATCCACAAAGGGGGGAGTTTGATCCTTTTTTCACATGGGTTCGATATCGGGCACTCTGGACTCTGTGGAAAGACAAAAATCACAGAGTCTTTAAGGAGCCTACTTCCATGTACTACTATTTCCAGATTTAGCTCAAGCAATCCTTTTATAATTGCCCATCTGTTAATTAGATAGATTATGTTGTTTACTCATTTTAATCTTGTATTTGCTGGTCTCCACTTTAGGGACTACCTCTTGTAATATAAAACACATGGCTTTCACCAACAACAAAAAAGTTTGGGTTGCGTGCATGCGCGCGCGTGTGTGTGTAGCTTCTTACCACCAAAAAATGTGTGTGTGTGTGTGTGATGTGTGTGTGTGTGTGTGTGTGTGTGTCATGTGTGTGTGTGTGTGTGTGTGCGAGAGAAACGAAGTGTGCGAGAGAAACGAACACGACTCGAGGGTCTCTGCTCATCCCTGCGCTCTCCGTACACGTCCGTGTCGCGTTTCTGTTCATCCCTGCGTTCTTCCGCTCGCTCCTGCGTTCTGCCCGTACAACTGTACGGACGCCGTACTTTTGTACGGACGCCGTACAGCCACACTTCTCTTTCCCTGCGTTGCTCCGTCGCGTCTGCTTGCCCTACGCCATCTTCCCCGTTGCACCGCCGTACCACTTGCCCTTTTCCGTACATATAGTCTTGCCTGCTGCGTCAGCCGCCCTTTCCACTTCTGAAATCCGTACAGTCTTTACTCTCCCTGCCTCCTCCTTCATTCCGTACAGTTCGCATCTCTAGCCTATTCTTCGTCCGTACAGCCCTTCTTTGTTCCGCCCTTCCTTCAATCCTGCCCTGTTTCTCTTCATGGAAGATCAGTTCAAAAGCTACTCTCGTAAGGAGTCGACCCGGGACTCCAAAAGACAACAGGTTGATTTTTCTACTACAGATTCGGTCGACGCTCACTATGTCTTTGATATGCTTAAAGATGAATTTCAGTACAGCCGGAAGGAGTGGGCCAAACCTCCCCCGGCCATCAAATACAAGTTGAAGCTTCCATCATTGGTTGCTCCTCTTCGAAAATTCTCTCAGCAAGCAGTTATCATCTTCTTCCCAGGAAAGTTACCTTCAGCAAATGATGTGGCTCAGTGGGTTCAGGCATTGTTGGGAGGCTGCTTTGTTGAAGGGGTATATTTTGCTTCTAGGGGTTTTTATGAGGTGCACTTTTCGGATGCCTCATATCGCCAGCAGATTTTGGAGATGTCGCCCCTTTTCTATGGCAGACAAATGGTGCATGTCATGCCATGGTCGCCAAACAAAGATTACCACAGCCTCATTCGACATCACTGCCCCGTATGGGTTGAGGTAGTGGATTTTCCAGACTATATGAGGGCTGAGTTACCAAGTTTGGCAGCCACTTTGGGGCAAGTTGTATGCCCACCCCGCCCTTCGGGTAATCGCAATCGCTTTTGTATTCTTTGGGATACAGATCACCCAACCCCTCCTTCCATTGCGGTAGAAGTGGAGGATGTTCCCCTTGGTGAAAAATATTTTGACTTGAAATGGGGAGTTTTTGCAGGTGCTTGTTTCACATGCCATAAGTTTGGCCACTTAGCCTCACAGTGTCCTGCAGTTCTGCATCAGCTTCCACCCACAGCTATTGCTCCAGAAAATACTCCCCCTCCGACTTATGCCTCGGAGTCTAAGGCAATGCCTACCAAACTGGGTGATGTGGCTCTCAAATCTGTCCCTTCCAAAGAAAATGTACTTCAGGTTTCAGCTAAGCAAAAGGATAAGGGTAAGGGCAAAATTTCAGAATCTCATGTCTCTCCCCAGGGTGCCTGGCAGCAACCCAAAAAGGTTTTTGCTCTCAAACCACGTCCACTACAATCTCGCCATTGGGATGCTTCAATTTCTACCCCTGGTCAGACCTCTTCCCCTGCTGACAGCCTTGCTTCTCAACTGTGGGTTGATGTGCTAAAAAGAGGCATCCCTGTATGTGATAATGATGAGGATCATAGAGCTAATGATCCAGGAGCCCAGGTGGATGTTGATGTCATGGCTGAGGCCTGACAGTTTACACTCTATTCTGCCTTTTGGTTTGACTGTACATATCTTTTATGTCTACTTCAATTACTTGCATTACATACAATGTTCAGGGTCTTTGCAATGTCAATAAGTGGAGACTTTTCTGGCATTATGTTCATAGAATGCATCCCGATGTGATCTCCTTACAAGAACACAACCAACACTTCTTGGCTGGCCAGCAAGGCCACTATGCTGGTTATGATATTTTTTATGCTGGTACAATGCACTTTTCGGGGGTTTGCATGCTGGTAAAACATGATATACAGCCCACGGTGGCCCACAATGATCCTCAGGGTCGATGGATGGTGATCAGGTGCACCTGGCAGGATACTCTCTATGAAATAGCATCTGTTTATGCCTCACAAACTTCTGCGACTAGAGCTCAAATGTGGGCCTCCCTCAAACAATACCCATGGCTTTCCAATGCTTTTTTGTGTGGAGACTTTAACAATTCGCCTGCCTCCCAAGACAATACTACTCATCGCTCTCACATGATCCCCACTGAGTTCCGACATTGGGAAGATATGCTCTCATCTCTGCATGCAGAAGATCTATGGCTCTCAACAAGGGACACAGATATGGGTTATACATATCATCACAATGCCTTTACTCATTACTGGGCTCGACTTGACAGATGGTATTTGCTGCATGCTCAGCAGTATGCTGATTTTACATGTACATTGCGGATTGATCACTCCCTCCTGCTATCTGATCATTTTCCAGTATGCTTGACATTATCAATAGCACGTCTGACAGATGATATGCCTTTTTTTGGTCATCGCTTGCTCCATGTTAATAGTGCCTACTTGCTTCATCAACAATTTCAGAACATGGTGAGAGTGGCTGTCCGTCCCCTCCTCTTACATGCTCAGGAGGATATGGATTTTGCTTGGATCAGTCTTGCTCATCGCTTACAGGCTGTTATTCAAGACTACGGACGGAGTTACATGGAAAACCTTCGGCTCAAGATAAAATGGGCTCAATCCCACAAGCAGCAAATGGATGCAATCAGTTCTCATAGGCAGCTTACTTCTTCTGAACAGGATTCTTGTGCTTATGCGGTTCATATCATCCATCAAAATGATCTTCGCAAATTAAAGAAGTGGCAAATCCGAGCTCGTATGAAACCCCTTTTGGATAAGGGCTGCTCCTCCAAAGCCTTTTTTAAAAGTCTCCATGCGGATAGGCGAAAGGAGGATATTTGCAGGATCAAGAAAGCTGATGGCACCTGGACCACTTCCAAATCAGACTTGGAATTGCAATGTTCTAGTCATTTTCAGCATCTCCTTTCTTCTCAACCTGATCATTTGATGCAAGTAAATGCAGCCAGGTCTCAATTCCTTATGCATGTTCAGCCCATAGTATCTCGGGAACAGGTCCATGCATTGGAGCAGCCTTTTATGCTTAGTGAACTGGAAGATGCTTTGAGTCATCTACGCAAAAGCAGCTCCCCTGGTTGGGATGGACTGACTGTTGAATTCTTCCGTGCATTTTGGGGTGATCTCAAGAACACTCTCCTTCTAATGATCAATCATGCTTGGGCAGAACAATCTCTTCCTCCATCCTGGAAACATGGCCTAGTAAAATTGATTCCCAAAAAAAGATTGTGTGAGACGATGGCTGATTGGCGGCCTATATCCCTCATGCCTGTCATTTACAAACTCATTGCTAAAATGATTGTCCTCAGGGTTCGCTTCCTCTTGCAAGCAGGACTTCATCCTAGGCAGTATGGGTTTGTCCCCAGAAGGCAGATCACTGACAATATCTCCAATGCCTTGCTTGCGATTGAGTATGCCAAATATTCAAAACAAGATGTTCTCATTCTGCAAGTAGACATTGCGAAAGCTTTTGATACTGTCCATTGGGATTTCATCTCTCAAACTATGCAAAAATTGGGATTTGGCCCTCGACTCGTCCACATCATTTACTGGCTTTATTCTCATGCCACGGCACAGTGCTTGCTTGGTGGAGGGTTGTCAAGAACCTGGACTATGACTCGCTCAGTGAGACAGGGTTGCCCTCTTAGTTCCTTACTGTATGCCATTGCTACCCATCCGTTACTCTTGCATATGGACTATCTGGCAGATACAGGACAGCTTCATGGCTTGCAAATTCCAGGGGCACAGTCTTTTCTTGCACAGGCCTATGCTGATGATTCATACTTCATGCCAAGGAATTCTCAAAGTGATCTTTCTCGTTTGATGCATACACTGAATGATTTTGGCATAGCTGCTGGACTGCATATCAATTTTCAGAAATCAAAACTTCTAGCTTTGAAAGAAGCTGATTGGCATGCACTTTTTTGGCCAGGCCACATTATCTCTTCCCTTACTATTGTCAGACATCTCGGATACCCCATTGGCTGGAATATTACTCCGCAACAACAGCTCAAATGGGTGCTTCAAAAGATCAACAAGAAGCTGGAATACTGGCATTTGTCCACTTGGCCTCTACATGTTCGACTCCGGATAGTACAGTCCATCATTATGGCATATGTGCAATTTTATTTGCCTCTTCTTCCTTGGTCTTTCAAGCATTTGGCTTCCTATATGTCCCACGCTATGGAGATATTTTGGAAAAGCAAATCTCATAAAAAAGCTTTGCGACTACTACCTATGCAGTCTATTTGTTCACCCAAGACTCATGGGGGGCTGAATATTCTCAATCTCCAGGTTCATATGTTGGCAAGAAAGAGCACTATGATTGCTGATTTTTTTCAGCAAAAACAACCATGGGCTATTATGTTAGCAGCTATGTGTGGAAACATGGCTTCCCATGCATATGGGCATTGGATTACAGATCACTGGGAAGCAGTTTTATCTTCCTTTCAGGGAAAAATTCCTGGTTGCCCTGTTTCTACTGCTTTTCTTCATGATTGGAAGAGGATTCTTTCATATGCAAAATGGACAGGTGCTTCCTCTCATCATGGTAATTCTTTTCGATTGGAAAGCATCCATTGGAGCAAGGTGTTTGCATCGCCTCTCGCTTTACAGGCACCTATCAAAGCATATAATCTCATGAAATTGGGCATAAGATTTGTTGGTGATGTTGTGGATCAACAAGGCTATACACTTTCATTTCCACAAGCTTGCAGGACATTCTCCTTGGGTCTGCATCATAGATCCATTTGGAGAACACTTTCAACTATGTTGCAGCCATTTGTTCCGGTTCCTCCACTGTTTGCACAGGACAGATTAATGGACTGGAATTTGACTTCCATACCTCCTGCTACCCATACGCTCTCAATACACAATCTGACCTCCTCGAAGGTTTACAGCTTTCTTCTTCCACAGCCATGGATTGACAAGCATGCCAACACTCTTTGGAATTTGGATAGGCCTTTATCTTGGTGGCAATCCCGACTCATGAAAATCTGGAAAGCCAAATTACCATTGAAACAGAGGCTTTTCTTTTGGAGATGTATAGTGGGCGCCTTTTCCATTGGGGTGAAATTGGCAGCACGCCGCATTGCTTCTCCTTTCTGCCCCCGTTGCTCTCATCCCCGCGAGACAGTTCCTCACTTATTATGGTTTTGCCCGCACTCTCGCACATTGATCACTCATGTTTCTCATTTACTGCGGCTTCGGTTCCCTTCTATCAGATTTGGGAAACTTTTCTGGATGTTTGGATGCCTCTCATCTCAGATGTCTCCATTACTCCTTTTCTTTCATTGGACTCGCTTTTGGGTATTATGGACCATCTGGACACAGAGACTGCATTCTAGGATGGGTCAACAGTTTCCTTAGGCATATATTTTCTTCAGAATGTCCCTTAAGCAATCCTTACATGACAGTCTTGCTGCAAGGGATTTGGATGCTACTAGCCTTGAAGTGTTCTCTACTTGTTTTTGAGTTCTTCTATCGGGCTCTCTTTCGGAGTTCTTTGCTAGTGTGTGGGAGACTTCCCATATTGTAAATTTATGAGAATATAAATACAATGGATTTTACCCAAAAAAAAAAAAAAAAGTGTGTGTGTGTGTGTGTGTGTGTGTATTTTGTCAGCGTCTGCTGCTCTCCAGCCCCCGTTGTGACCTTTGTACGGTTACCCGTACAGGTCGTACGGTGCTTTGGACGTACAAATCCTAGCCCACCTCAGTTTTTCCGTCCAGGCCTGCATCAGCTGCTGCTTTACCGTTCCTTTTGTAAATCTCCTAGGTGTGCCTACGTTTGCTTGCGGTGTGTAAATGCAATCTTGGTGAGGTGTCCGTCGCTCTTCGTTTTGTCCCAGTCAAGAAACCTACGCGGCCCCGTTCGTACATTTGTACGATTACCGTACGGTGTCCGTACGCTAGTATCTTTCCGTACTTCGTCCATACGCCGTACCTTTCCGTACGTCGTACCTTCCCGTATAGGCTAGTCTTCACGTTCTCAGTCATACCATCGTACTGTCATTTTTCTCTCACTGCAGCCCGTACATACCTCCGTACAACTCAGCATCGTCGTACAATCTTGTCCTACCTGCCTTACAGCTATCCTCTTCCTCTCTTCTTTTGTAAGCTCCCGGTGGATATTTCTTTGGGACTGGTTTTTTTGGCTTCTTCTACTCTCTTACAGGTACTTCATCCTCAAGCTCCTTTTCTTACCAAGTCATGGTAGAGTATTCATATGAAAAAACATTTCAAAAGGAGCGCTTGGCTCCCTGCAAGAAGCAAAAGCAGGTTAAGGGTCAGCATGACCCGATGCATGACACACTTGAGGCTCAACTAGTATATGATGTAATGCATGAAGGATTTGCAGATACGAGAAAAGACTGGAAAGACTCGGTTCCCTCAGTTGGCCTCATGGTTGAGGTTGATGAAATTGTGGATCCAGTCAGAGAGTATGCCAAGAACGCAGTTATATTATTCTTTCCAGGCCGGATGCCACCTGCTGCAGAGATAGGCAACTGGCTGACATGCACATTGGCTGGCTCTTTTGTTCGTAAAGTACACTATGCAGCCAGGGGCTTTTTCGAGGTTATCATGGTGGATGAGATCCACAGACAAATGCTTTTGGAACATTCACCTCTTTTTTGGGCAGCAAATGGTGCATGTCTTGCCATGGTCTCCCACAAGGGACTTTCAGGCTTTAATCAGACACTTTAATCAGACACAGATGCCCACTCTGGGTTGAAGTTGTTGATTTCCCCCAATGCATGGCCGCACTTTTGCCTAAAATTGCAGCCTCTTTAGGTAAAGTGGTCTGCCCACCACGGCCAAATGGTAATTCAAACAGATTTTGCATTCTCTGGGATACTGATAATCCAACACCGGACTCTTATTCAGTCACGGTGAATAATGTGAACATGGGGAGTGCATTTTATAAACTCAAATGGGGCTTATTTATAGGGGCCTGTTTTGAATGCAAAAAGTTTGGACACATGGCCTCACAGTGTCCGCTGAACTCACATAAAATGCCTCATGTCACCTTGCCAGTCCACATGCCCACCAAAGATGCTCCTACTCCAATTGCCAACAAAAATAAAAGCAGTAGACAGCATTCTGGAAGTCAGGATAAAGGCAAAGATTCAGTAGTTATCCATGCGAATCTCACTTCACATTCACCTCCTGCTACTCAATCCTTGCCCAAAGGAAAGCAACCTTCAACTGATGGCTGGCAGAGCCCAAGAAAAGTTATTTTTGCTCGAAGAATTCCACCCCCCCGCACTTGGAATGGTGCATCTTCTAGCGGAAACACCCCAGAGATCAATACAGGAATTGGGATTACATGGGCTGCAGTAACAGCCAGCAGAACACTCTTCCCTGAAGAAGAGGTTGCTGCTTTGCTGTCTACTTCTCAGGTGACTACTTCTTCTCAGGGGCGAGGCCTCGACCCTGAGATAGAAATGCAAGGTTGACCTTATACTTTTTGCTGCTGTACATAGTTGTTACATTACTATAAATATCTGTATATATGACTGCTCACATCACCTGTTTTACACTCAATGTCCAGGGCATGAGTGACAGTAGGAAATGGAAATCTGTGTGGCTGTACATCAACAGATTTCAGCCTGACATAGTGGCATTACAAGAGCACAACCAACATATTTATGCAGGCAAGACAGGACACTACTGTGGGTATGACATTTTCTATGCTGGGGAGCACTCTTTCTCAGGGGTTGTCCTTCTGATCAAACATGAGCTTCAACCAGTCATTGCATTAAATGACAACAAAGGCAGATGGCTTGTTCTTCAATGCATTATTAGAGGAGAGGTGTTTGAATTTGCTTCAGTTTATGCACCTCAGTCATCTCGAGATAGAACTGTAATTTGGGATGCTATGCAACAATACCCGTGGAGATATCATGCCTACATATGTGGGGATTTCAATAATGCTCCACAACAGGGAGACAACACTTCCAGCCACGATCATATGTTATCTCCTGAAAGGCATGCATGGTCTCAACTACTTTTGCATTCGAATCTAGTTGACCTTTGGAAGGAATTGCAACCTTTGTCACCGGGCTACACTTTTCAACATAATGCTCTTTCTGCTTATCAGGCAAGACTGGATCGTTGGTATAGTGTCGCTCCCCAACAAAATGGGGATTTCGCATGCAAAATGTGGATTGACTATGCCTTTGTGCATTCAGACCATGCACCACTATGGCTGCGGTTATCTTTTCATAAGATGCCAGAAGATAGATTGCCACAACGGCGACATCTAATCATCAACAATAGTTATTTGCAACATGCTGAATTCAGGGCAATGGTTACTGAAGCAGCTCGTTGTCTTTCCTCTAGCAGCTATCTTCAAGCTGATGATGCCTGGGTTTCTTTTATTTCTAAAATGCAAATGGTGATTAGAGATTATGGCAAGTCTTACATGAAGACTCTGAGGGAAACCATTGCTCAGGCCAAGTCTACTTGTCAAGACCTCACTGAACTCAGTCATCATCGTTCGTTGTCCATGCAAGAGCAAACCACACTATGTCAGGCCAGACATTGTCTTAAACTAAATGATCACAGGAAACTGGCAAAATGGGAGACTAGAGCAAGACAAAGAGCCTTCACAGATAAAGGTTGCTCCTCCAAAGAATTTTTCAAGAGTTTGCATCAGAGGAGAATCAAAACAGAAATTTGCAGAGAGTGCTTATGCCCGATGGATCATGGACTACTACACGGTCACAGCTTGCCTCTGTTTGTGTGCATCACTTCTCCCAGCAATTTGGCTCTGCAGCTCCTCTCTCGCAACAGGTTTTGCTTGCACGAAATTTACTGTTGCAAAATGTTTCTCCAATAATTTCCCCTACTCAAGCTTTGGAATTGGAGGAACCCTTTACTGAGAGGGAAGATGCGATCAAATCATGTGGCAGATGGAAATCCCCCGGATGGGATGGTTTAACAGTCGAGTTTTTTCTAGCATACTGGCCTATTTTGAAGCATCCATTACTATATATGGTGAATGCTGCATGGCAACATCAGAAAATGCCAGACACATGGAAAAGAGGTCTTGTTAAACTCCATCCCAAAAAACAAATTTGTGAGTCTTTGGCAGACTGGAGACCTATCACTCTTATGCCCGTAATTTACAAAGTCACTACCAAAATGATTGTTGCTCGGCTAAAGGGGTTTTTACATGATGGGTTGCATCCTGCACAATATGGCTTTGTCCCGCGTAGGCATATCACCGATAACATTGCTAATGCTTACATTGGAATTGAATATGCCAAATACACACAGCAGGATGTTTTGTTATTGCAAGTTGATATTGCCAAAGCTTTTGATACAGTTCAGTGGGATTTCATTTCATCGACTATGCAGGCTTTGGGTTTTGGCACAAAAATGCAGCAACTCATCAATTGGCTATATCAAGATAGTGAAGTTGCCTGAATGCTTTCAGGAGATATTTCTCCATCCTGGACTCTTGCTTGCTCTGTCAGACAAGGATGTCCACTGAGTGCTTTACTTTTTGCCATAGAGCCACCCATCCACTGCTTCAATATCTGGATCACCTCTTGGACACTGACCAGCTGCATGGTTTGGAGATTCTTGGCAGTCGCAGCATGATTGCTCAAGCATATGCTGATGATTCTTTCTTTACTCCAAAAAATACTCGGGCTGATCTGTCCATGATTATGCATGCTCTTTCTACATATGGATTGGCTGCTGGCCTTCAGGTAAATTTTCAAAAATCAAAATTGCTGCCTTTACATGCACAGGACTGGCACAATCGTTTGTGGCCTGGGGAAATTGTCCCTGCTTCTCAATTCATTCGACATCTTGGTTATCCTCTAGGCTGGGGACTCACCCGTTCACAACAAACTGATTGGGTGCTAGTAAAGTTAAGGGCAAAACTTGAATATTGGAAGCTTGCAACTTGGCCATTACATGTTCGTCTGCGAATTACACAATCCATTTTGATAGCATACATACAATTTTATCTGCCTCTCACTATGTTCACTAAGGCAGATTTGGTATCATTTATGTCAGCTATCATGGAAATTTTCTGGCGTTCAAAACATGGCAAGAAAAGTCTCACATTACTCTCCATGCATCGTCTCTGTTCTCCAAAGATGCACAGGGGTCTGAACATTCTCAATATTCAAATGCACTTGCTTGCTCACAGGGGGAAAATGATGATGCAGTTTCTACAAGGAGATCAGCCTTGGGCTTTTATGATCCGCTCTCTCTTATTACATCTTCATACATCTGCTTTTGGGAATTGGCAGCCTACTCAGTGGGAATTTTTATTTGGCCCTATCCAAGGCAAGATCAGAGGATGCCCTTTTGTCTCTTCTCTGCTTCTTGATTGGAAACATATTCTATCCCACTTAGAATGGAAAGGCAGGGACTCTCTCTCAGGCAACTCTTTGAGGGTAGAGAATCTCTTTTGGTCTAAAGTATTCCATTCACCTTTGGCCATACAAGAACCCCGACGTTCTTATTTTCTCTCCTTCAAAGGCATTTCATCTGTGGCGGATGTACTTCAGGATGATGGCACAATTCTATCTTTTTCTTTGGCTGCTCGCAAATATGGCTTGGGAGCTCATTATCGTCCTTTATGGCATAAAATTTCAGCAATGCTCCAACCGTACTTGCCGGTACCTCATTTAGAAATTCAGCATCGGCTTGAGGATTGGATTTTACGCTCTCCTTCCTCATATGTCCGTCCTTTGAAGCTTTCACATATTACAGTGTCATCACTATATAAAGAGTTATTACCTCCACCTTGGATTTCCAACAGAGCAAATACTGTTTGGCATATGGATCGTCCAATGAAGTGGTGGAGAAAAAGGCTGCGTCTCCTTTGGCATTCCAAAGTCCCTCTTCGACAACAGCTTTTCCTATGGCGAGTTCTCCTTGGCATTTTTCCATCTGGACAGTTACTCGCACACAGACATATTGCTTCAGCTGTTTGTCACAGATGCTCGCACTCTACTGAATCAGTGCTTCATATCCTTCTGATCTCATTGCTCTCATCAGACAGAGGCTTCGACAGCGATTTCCTACTGTTACTTTTGGCAGATTTTTCTGGTTGTTTGGATTTCATCCCCAGAGACACGGTTTTGATTTATTTTTTGTATGGGTGCGATATTGGACCCTATGGACTTTATGGATGGATAGAAATCATAGAGTCTTTGGTGATCCACTATTTTCATCCTTTCTTTTCTTCAAACGATCTCTGCAACAATCATTCTACGATTGTTTTCAGACTCGTTTGATTGATCAGGATGTGTATACAGCTTATACTGAGATCTTTTGTTGAGTAGTAGCTACTTCGTTTTTTGAAGCAGCTATGAATGTAATTATTCCATAGAAATAAAAGATTTCTTCTCACAAAAAAAAAAAAAAGTGTGTGTTATGTTCACTTCTTCTTGCCTTTACTACATTGGTCCTCTAGAGATTCTCAGCTTTTATGTCTCAAGCTATGGAGCTGTTATGGAAGACAAAAACTGCTGTGAAAGCATTGAGACTGCTGAAGATGGAAATGGTGTGCTCCCCTAGGATGCATGGAGGACTTAATGTTCTAAATATCAGATATCATGTACTTGCAAGGAAGGCGACTATGCTCCATACTTTCTTCCGTCAAAAACAGCCATGGACTTGTATGATAGCATCCATGTGTGTCAACATGAGGACAAATGCTTATGGCCATTGGACTACTGATCATTGGGAGGTTGTCATTGGGAGATTTGTAGGGAAGATTCCTGGATGCCCTTTCTCTACTGATCTGATACTGGACTGGAAACAAGTGCTTTCTAAAGTCAAATGGGCTCCTGATAATCATTCGGGGACAAACTCAATGAGGAAAGAAAGTATTCATTGGAGTGCCATCTTTGCCACTCCACTTGCTTTACAGGAACCGGTTAGGGCATACAATCTCATGAAATTGGGAATCAGATACATCAATGACGTGGTAGATGATCATGGTCATGTCTTATCTTTTCCTCAGGCCACTGCCACTTATGCATTGGGAATGCATCACAGATTGATATGGAAGAAAATTGCTGATCTCTTGCACCCTTTTCTACCTATTCCCCCTGTGGCTGACACAGACAGGCTTATGGAATGGCAATTGTACCCCTCTGCTACATGCTCTCGTCCTATTCCTCTGCCTGTTTTGACCTCCATCAAAGTCTACAAGCTTCTTCAGCCTGCCCCTTGGATTCATCAATATGCTAATACTCTGTGGCATATCAGGCGGCCCCTTTCATGGTGGCGAAAAAATCTCCGACTAATATGGAGGTGTAAAATGCCTTTGAAACAAAGACTTTTTCTTTGGAGATGCATGACCGGCACACTATCAGTGGGAATAACACTTGCCAAACGTCACATTGCTTCACCCACTTGCTTACGGTGTCACGCTCCTTCAGAGACTATCCCTCATTTGCTTTGGCATTGCCAGTCTACTCGGAACCTCCTGGGGAAAATTTCAGATCATCTACGCCTCCGTTTCCCGAGTCACATATTTGGGAAACACTTTTGGTTATTTGGCAGATTTAGGATGCTTTTATCTCAATACTCACTCTTTTTCTCATGGGTGAGATATTGGGCTCTTTGGACAATCTGGGAAGAGCATAATCTGGCATACTTGGGCCGTCAGTTTCAAAAGTCATATGAATCTTTTAGAGCCTCATTGCGGCAATCTTTATATAATGCCTGCCATGAGGGTGATATACATGCATCTTGCATTGAGCTTTTCCTTTTATGTTTCTGATCTGTGGAATACTCTCCATGTTGGAGACTTTCACTCTTGTAAAGTTATGACATTATAAATACACTGCACTTGATTTTACCCAAAAAAAAAAGAAAGAGTGTGTGTGTGTGTCCAAATACGTGTGTGTGAAGAGGTGGGTGTGTGGTGTGTGAGTGTAGTGTGTGTGTGAGAGAGAGTGTAAGCCCCCGTACAGGCCCGCGTCAGGTTCTGTACAAGCCCGCGCCCTGCCCGTACAATCGTACGGACGCCGTACATATGTACGGACGTCGTACAGTCAGCGCGTTTTCTCCCTGCGCAGCCCTGGCCTTGTCTGCTCGTTCCTCGATATTCACCCGCGCTGTATATCCATACTTTTTGTCCTTTTTCGTATAGCCTCAATCGCCGTTTCGCATCACAAGCCCCGTTCATCTCTATTTTCCGTACAGTTCCTGCGTCACCTTTCCGTACGACTCAGTCCCTTCGTAGCCTATCTTCCGTACAACCGTACAGCCTGTACTTTCCGTACAGTCCGTACAGTTTCTGTTTCCACTCTTTACCTTGTCCGTACAGTTCTACTCCACCTCTGCAATTTCATCAATCCTGCCCTGTTTCCCTCCATGGAGGACCAGTTCAAAAGTTACTCTCGCAAGGATTCGTCCCGGGATTCCAAAAGACAGCAACTTGATTTCTCTACTGCAGATTCTGTAGACGCTCACTATGTTTTTGACATGCTTAAAGAGGAATTTCATCACAGCCGGAAGGAGTGGGCCAAACCTCCCCCGGCCATCAAGTATAAGTTGAAGCTGCCTTCATTGGTTGCTCCTCTTCGAAAGTTCTCTCAGCAAGCAGTCATCATTTTCTTCCCAGGAAAGTTACCTTCAGCAAATGATGTGGCCCAGTGGGTTCAGGCATTGTTGGGAGGCTGCTTTGTTGAAGGAGTATACTTTGCTTCCAGAGGTTCTTATGAAGTGCATTTTTTGGATGCCTCATATCGTTAGCAGATATTGGAGATGTCGTCTCTATTCTATGGCAGACAAATGGTGCATGTCATGCCATGGTCGCCAAACAAGGATTACCACAGCCTCATTCGACATCATTGCCCTGTATGGGTTGAGGTGGTGGATTTTCCGGATTATATGAGGGCTGAGTTACCAAGTTTGGCAGCTACTTTGGGGCAAGTTGTATGCCCACCCCGTCCTTCGGGTAATCGCAATCGCTTTTGCGTTCTTTGGGATACATATCACCCAACCCCTCCTTCTATTGCGGTAGAAGTGGAGGATGTTCCCCTCGGTGAAAAATATTTTGATTTGAAATGGGGAGTCTTTGCAGGTGCTTGTTTCACATGCCATAAGTTTGGCCACTTAGCCTCACAATGTCCTGCAGTCCTGCATCAGCTCCCACCTACAGCTATTGCTCCAGAGAATACTCCCCCCCCCCAACTTATGGCCCGGGGCCTAAGGCTATGCCTACCAAATTGGGTGATGTGCCATCTAAATCTGTCCCTTCCAAAGAAAATGTGGTTCAGGTTTCAGCCAAGCAAAAGGATAAGGGCAAGGGCAAAATTTCAGAATCTCATGCCTCCCCCCAGGGTGCCTGGCAGCAACCCAAAAAGGTATTCGCTCTCAAACCACGTCCGTTACAATCTCGCCATTGGGATGCTTCAACTTCTACCCCTGGTCAGACCTCTACCCCTGCTGACAGCCTCACTTCCCAACTGTGGGTTGATGTGTTAAAAAAGGGCATTCTCGTATGCGACAATGATGAGGATCGTAGAGCTAATGATCCAGGAGGCCAGGTGGATGTTGATGTCATGGCTGAGGCCTGACAGCTTATACTTTACTCTGCTTTTGGTTTGACTGTACATATCTTCTATGTCTACTTCAATTACTTGCATCACATACAACGTTCAGGGTCTTTGCAATGTCAATAAGTGGAGACTTTTCTGGCATTATGTACATAGAATGCATCCCGATGTGATCTCTTTACAGGAACACAACCAACACTTCTTGGCTGGTCAGCAAGGCCACTATGCTGGTTATGATATTTTTTATGCTGGTACAATGCACTTTTCGGGGGTCTGCATGCTGGTAAAACATGATATGCAGCCCACGGTTGCTTACAATGACCCTCAAGGTCGATGGATGGTGATCAGGTGCACCTGGCAGGCTGATCTCTATGAAATAGCATCTGTTTATGCGTCATAAACTTCTGCGACTAGAGCTCAAATGTGGGTCTCCCTCAAACAATATCCATGGCTGTCCAATGCTTTTTTGTGTGGAGACTTTAACAACTCACCTGCCACTCAAGACAATACCACTCATCGTTCTCACATGATCCCCACTGAGCTTCGACATTGGGAAGATATGCTCTCATCCCTGCATGCAGAAGATCTATGGCTCTCAACAAGGGACAGAGATATGGGTTATACATATCATCACAATGCCTTTACTCATTACTGGGCTCGACTTGACAGATGGTATTTGCTGCATGCTCAGCAGTATGCTGATTTTACATGTACACTATGGGTTGATCATTCCCTCTTGCTATCTGATCATTTTCTAGTATGCTTGACATTATCTATAGCACGTCTGACAAATGATATGCCTTTTTTTGGTCGTCGACTGCTCCATGTTAACAGTGCTTATTTGCTTTCTTTACTTATGTGATGCCCTGGGATCCACTTTTCAATCCTTCTACCACCCTTCTGACTCACTGTCCGATTTGGATTACTCTCAAAGCGCTGCTTGTGCCTCTTCTTCAGCATCTTCCAACTCTTGCAGCTTTTTTGGGAAGGCCTCTTCATGTTCCGAGACAGGAGTTCTTGCAAGCTTCCCGTGATGTTCGCCTTTGCGTTTTGTGGGATATGACGCAACCCATGCCATCTACTCTGGATCTTGATTTGGGATTTGCCCATCCGATGCGCATCATGCTGCATTTTGCATCTTTTCCCACTGCATGTTATCGGTGCCGATAGGTTGGTCATTTTGCACATGATTGCCCTTCTACATCCAGGCCCATTCCTCTTGCTCCTTCTTCAGCTGTCAAGGTTACTCTCCCTTCTCCTCCGGTTTCTGCTATGGCTTCTTTGGAGAAGCCTTCTACTGCTCCGAAGCACTACTGGAGGAAGGTAGATAAATCACAGGCAAATCTTCCTCTTGCTAAAGAAGCTCAGGTTTGCACCCCTGTTGAGCACCATCAGTCTCCTTCTACTCAGGATGTGGATGTACCCCTTGCAGAGGGGATTCTACAGGATGATATGCATGCTCTCTCTCAGGATGCTGCCCCTGCTCTTACTCAGGTTGATCCTCAGAATGAAGCTCAAATGCTAGGTCTTGCTTTGTTAGATGCAGCTTTTTCGTCGGAAGATACAGATGTTGATTTAGCCTCTCTGCCTTTGATGCCTGTGCCAGAGTTTTCTTCTGTCTGGGATGCAGAAGTTCCTTTTTTACTAGAATCTTTTCATCCCATGTTACAACAGGTTTTTGACCCTTTGATTCAAAAATTTCGGGTACCAGCCTATATCAAGAAGAATCACAAGGGCAAAAAAGAGCTGTGTGGTTTCATCACTGCATCAGTTTTTACAGAGCAACAATTTGAAGCTGGAGGATACTGTGTTTGATCCTCCTCCAGCTTGATATGTAACTATTTACTTGGCTGCCTCATGACTTTTGCTCTGAGGCTTTACTTGTAAATTTTTTCCTTGTACTTATTGGTGGGTTTTTACCTCTTTTGAGGTTTTCCACACAGAAATATAAGATTTCACTAAAAAAAAAGTGTGTGTGTGTGTGTATGTTATATTGAGATCTTCTCATGATGTATTTAAACACATCCCGTTTTGGGATATTGATTCTGTAATATAAAGTAACAAAATTTTCACCCAAAAAATATATGTGTGTGTGTGTGTGTTGTGGGGGGGGGAAGGGTTAACAAACTGACTGGGTACTTGCAAAATTGAAGAAAAAAGTTGAACACTGGAAATTTGTAGCATGGCCCCATTACATGTTCGCCTAAGGATAGTCCAATCTATTTTGGTGACATACATTCTGTTTTACCTGCCTTTGATCATGTTTGGCAAAGGAGATCTTACATGCTTTATGTCAGCCATTATGGAAACTTTTTGCCGCTCTAAACATGGCCGAAAAAGTTTGGGGTTGCTTTCAGTACAATGTCTCTGTTTGCCAAAGATGCATGGCGGTTTAAATATTCTCAACATTCATGTGCATTTCCTTGCTTATGAGGGAAAATTGATATTGCAATTTATGCAAGGAGATCAACCTTGGGCTGCCATGATGCGCTATTTGCTTTTGCAAAACACCATTTCTGCTTTGGGTTACTGGCAGCCAACTTAGTGGGATTTTCTGCTTGGTTGTATTGATGGCAAGATCAAAGGCTGCCCTTTGGTCTCCAAAATGTTATTTGATTGGAAGCATATGCTTTCTTGGATGGCATGGCCGCAACTCTTTGCAGGGCAATTCTTTAAGGGCTGAAAGTATATATTGGTCAAAGGTCTTTGACCCTCTGTTGGCTCTACAGGAACTCAAGCGTTCCTACTTTATTAGTTTCAAAGGGATCCCCTCTATGGCTGATATGATTCATGATGATGGTACCGTGATATCTTTTCCTTTGGCTGCCAGACAATATGGTCTAGGGATACATTATTGTCCTCTGTCGCAAAACATGGCTCACATGCTTCAGCCTTTTCTGTCGGTACCTCCACTTGAGCTTCAGGATAGGCTTGAAGATCGGACTCTTCATTCCCCAATTTCATCAGCCCTTCCTTTGAGGCTATCTCACATTACCGTACCTTCCTAGTATAAAGTTTTGATGTCCCCACCTTGGGTTTCAAATAAGGCAAATCAACTCTAGCGCATGAATCGCTCGGCAAAGTGGTGGAGGAAGAGATTGCGGCAGTTTTGGAGATCCAAAGTTCCCCTTCGACAGCAAGCTTTTGGTGGTGGGTGATGCTCAGGCGAGAAACACTTGCCACACATTGAATGAGATTAGTCATTTTCGGCATTTGTCTTTGCAAGAAAACATGTCTTTATGCCAGGCTGAACAATATTTGCAATGCAATGATCACATGAAAATTACTAAATGGGAGATACCTGCAAGACAGAGGGATTTTTTGGATAAAGGTGGTTTCGGCATTTGTCTTTGGAAGAAAACATGTCTTTATGCCAGGCTGAACACTATTTGCAATGCAATGATCACAGGAAAATTACCAAATGGGAGATACGTGAAAGACAGTGGGCTTTTTTTGATAAAGGTTGTTCGTCAAAAGAGTTTTTTAAAAGCCTACATTACCAGAGACACTCTGCAAGTATTTGCCGAGTCCTTATGCCTGGTGGTTGTTGGACTTCCTCTCGATCACAACTTGCTATAGCTTGTGTCACTCACTTTGCTCAACAGTGTGGGCATCCAGATCTCCCTTGGCAGGACATGCTATTTGCACGGAGACAGCTTTTGCAGCATGTCTTGCCCATGGTTTCTCCTACACAGGCTTTGGAGCTAGAGGAACCCTCACTAGAGGGGAATTATCTGATGCAATAAAATCATGTGGCAGATGGAAGTCTCCAGGATGGGATGGTCTCACTGTGGAATTTTTTATCGCATGTCGGGATATCCTCATGTCTGCTTTGGTACATATGATCAATTGCGCTTGGCAAAATCAACAAATGCTGGATTCATGGAAGAAGGGGCTTGTCAAACTTCTTCCAAAGAAGTAAATATGGGAATCATTGGCTGATTGGAGACCTATCACTCTCATGCCAGTTATTTATAAGATCATCACCAAAATGGTGGTTGATCGCATCAAAGGATACTTACATGATGGTCTCCATCCCGCACAATATGGGTTTGTTCCTCGCACGGATATCATTGATAATATTGCAAATACCTATGTTGGGATAGAATATGTAAAATACATGGAGCAGGATTGTTATTATTACAAGTTGATATTGCCAAGGCCTTTGACATGGTACAATGTGATTTCATCTCGCACATCATGCATGCTTTGAGATTTGGCCAAAAAATGCAGCATGTTATTTACTAGTTATACAATGACAGTAATGTTGACTATATATTGTCTTGACATATTAGTTGGACTCTCCATTGTTCAGTTTGCCAGGGATGTCCACTTACTGCGCTTTTGTATGCGATAGCCATGCATCCAATGCTTCGATACATGGTTCATCTTGTGACTCCAGACATGGTGCATGGATTGGAGATCCATGGAAGTCGCACTATGATTTCTCAAGCATATCCTCATGATTCTTTTTTTACTCCAAAGAATACTAAGAGAGATCTTTCTTCCCTTATGCATGCTCTATCATTATATGGCCTCGTTGCTGGTCTACATGTCAATTTTCAGAAGTCTTAAGGTGTTGCCATTGCATTCTAAACATTGGCATAGTCTTTTATGGCCAAGGGGACTTGTCCCACCTACTTAGTTAGTTCGCCATCTTGGTTATCCTTTGGGTTGGATGATTACTGTTGCCAACAAATTGACTGGGTACTTGCAAAATTGAAGAAAAAGCTTGAATACTGGAAATTAGCATTTCGACTACGGATAGTCCAATCTATTTTGGTGCCATACATTCTATTTTACCTGCCGTTGATCATGTTTGGCAAGGGAGATCTCTCATACTTTATGTCAGCCATTATGGAAACTTTTTGGCATTCCAAACATGGCCAGAAAAGTTTGAGATTGCTTTCAGTGCAACGTCTCTGTTCGCCAAAGATGCATGGGGGTTTGAATATTCTCAACATTCATGGGCATATTCTTGCTCATAAGGGGAAAATGATGCTGCAATTCATGCAAGGAGATCAACCTTGGGCTGCCATGATGCGCTATTTGCTTTTACTACCTCTGCTTTTGGTTATTGGCAACCAACTGAGTGGGATTTTCTTTTTGGTTCTATTGATGGCAGGATCAAATATTGTCCTTTGGTCTCCAAAATGTTATTTGATTGGAAGCATATCCTCTCCCACTTGGAATGCCATGGTCATGACTCTTTGAGGAGCAATTCTTTAAGAGCTAAAAGCATACATTGGTCAAAGGTCTTTGACCCTCCGTTGCCTTTGCAGGAACCCATATGTTCCTACTTTATTAGTTTCAAAGGGACCGCCTTGTGGCTGATATGATTCATGATGATAGTACCATGATATCTTTTCCTTTGGCTGTTAGACAATATGGTGTAGGGATGCATTATCACCATCTATGGCAAAAGATTACTCAAATGCTGCAGCCTTTTTGCTAGTGCCACTAATTGAGCTGGAGGATAGGCTTGAAGATTGGACTCTTCATTCCCCAGGCTCATCAGCCCGTCCCTTGAGGGTATAGTACCTTCTTTGCATAAAGTTTTGATGCACCCATCTTGGCATTCAGATAAGGCAAATCAACTTTGACACATGAATCGCCTGGCAAAGTGGTGGTGGAAGAGATTGAGTCAGCTTTGGAGTTCCAAAGTTCCTCTTCGTTGACACCAGGTTTTTATGTGGAGGGTGATGCTGGGGGTTTTTCCGTTTGGGCACCTCTTGGCACGAAGACATATTGCTCCAACTGTTTGTCACAGATGTTCGGCTCCACGGGAATCTGTTCCTCATCTCCTTTGGCATTGTCCACGCACCATTGTTTGAGAGTGTCTCTGTGCAGCAATCTTTCTTTGATTGTCTGCAAGCTCATCACATAGACCACACCGTCTTCTTGTCATATAATGAGATTTTCTCATCATGTAATATTGGAATCCTCATTCTAGGGACCCATTTATTACTATAGAATATCAACAGTTTCACTATTTAAAAAAAAAGTGTGTGGGGATTCTGGACTCTCTTGAAAGACAAAAATTACGGAGTCTTTGGAGATTCCACGTTCTCCAAGTTTCACTTTTTCCGGATGTCACTTAGGCAATCTTTTAATGATTGCCTATGTGTTCATCAGACATATTCCTCTGTCTACTTGTCTTATATTGAAATCTGCTGATGTTTGTAATTGCATGTTCCCTCTTTGGGGACTGCTTCTTGTAATATACAAATACATGGATTTCACTATATTCTTTTCATAAAAATGTGTGTGTGTGTGTGTGTGTGTGTGGAGCCTCCCCTATATTAGACTAATCAAATATCAAAAAAACCGCAAAGTTACACCCACAATAGCATCCTTCACTTGCATCAAGCACGTGAAGTCATGAAAGTTAGATCCATCATAATATTATTTAATGCATAGATGTGATTTGATTGTGATGATTCCAGCTGTAAGCTTTTTGTTTTAGTGAATGAAAAATTAAACACCAATACCAATACTTGTAATTGCCTTTGAAGACTCAAATCTTTCTGTGTATAAGAACAAGTTTGAATATACAAGAGCACATTCACTTGATGCATATATGCCGCAAGAAATGGAAGGGGGGGGGGGGTAAATGTAATTCCTTTTGTAATCCTTCAGAAGGAGGTATAGACATCAATCAACCTTTAGATGAAGAGCAAACCTGCACAAGCTCAACAAATACAGTTGTTGGAGAGAGAATATTCACAAGACGTTCCAAGACAGACACTGCATCACACATAACCAACATGCGCCAGCTTTGGGCTGCTCCGTTTTTTTCTATTGGAAGGAAATGCAAGCAAGACATGATCATAGCACGCAGAGATGGAAGTATGTGCTTCACGATCATGAATTCACCAAGTTGCTCCCCTGAGAAAGCATAGAGCATATATCAATTGGCTTGCGAGAAACCATGCGTTACAATGCATATCCTCAAGTTTTACTTGAGAACACCCAGAACAATATATGCCCAGAAACTGAAATTGAGAGAAATGAAAAATAAACCTTTTTTTGCAGACAAAAATTTAAAGCAGGTACACAATTACCAATTCCAACCATTGTACTAATGCCAAGAATTGTGATGTCTCTACCAAATTGATGCAACAAAGGCACTACCGTCTGCATGACAATAGATCAGGTTTAGATTGAAAGAATTCCATTTATAGAGCATTATTATGCAAGTATATACACAAAGACAGGATCCTTGTGTGAAACGTTTTGTTGAAGGAAGCTTGAGATGTGAATGATAGACGAGCTATCGTTTCAGTGTAACCTGATTGCAAGTGATGGGCACACCAAGTTCTTGACATGTTTCAATCAACATACATGATGCAGCAGCTGCAGGACCATCTTCAGAAGGCTGCTGTAAAGTAGACAGCACTGAATAATGGATATGCTGAAGGTACAGAGTCTTGCCAACAGCTTTGAGCAGATCTCTTATGAATGAAGTTTGAAGAAGAGCCCTCTTTAACCCAGAATTTCCCTGACCCTACATAAAAGGAGCCCATATCAGTGTACATAATCAGAAAATGAAAAAGCATAGCTCCTTACGATCCTGTAAACTGAAGTCACAAAACTGGGTACAAGCCTGTAAAAGAAAATCATAAGACTGAGTGGTTGATTGGTCAGCCTCACTGGATTTCAGTCTTTAATTGACCTTAGATAACCAAGCATGTAGGATAAAAGCAAGCAATCGTGCAAGAGAATTAGTTAAGAGTAAAATAGCTCGTTTGATATACTCCATATTATGAAAGCTCCTTATGAGCTTATAAACTGAAGACACAAAACTCTTATGGTGAGCCTCACTGGATTCAGTCATAGATAACAGAACGTGTATCAAAACGATTGGATCATTTTTTACCTGCATCCACTTTATGGGGAGAGTGATTTTGGTAAGTAATGAATTGGGAAGCTGTATATACTGGAGAATTGACATGATGCATTATGGGTGGCTACACAAGAAACAGATGAATTCGTGCATTCTGAGCCTGCATATCAGGGTCTGGGTTATCTGGTCTTGATTTCAAGTTGGACATATGTATTATGACTTTCAAAGTGCCTCCTGATGAGGATTTTTAATAGCAGATATGTACATGTTTTCTGTTCCAATGCTATATAAACATTTCAAATCACAAAAAGCTCAGACATAAAAATCATAATCAACACATACTGAGCTGTATGTCTTGATTATCAAGACATAAAAATCATGATCAACACATACTAAGCTGTATTGGGTGACTTGTCTCTACGATTCTTACCTGCAACAATTTTTGAATAACTGGTAGCAGCAAGACCTTTGTATCATAAGGCTTCAAGGCCACAAGAGATGCATTAAAAAATGTAATGCATGCCTGTACAGGAATATTTTCACGAGGAAAAACAAGAGGAGAAAGGCAGAAAGAGATGCACGTCTTTGCAGCCAGTGAACCCATCAGAAGAAAAGCCCTCTGACTTGCAACTTTTGCAACCCATTCAAGTCTACTTCGTTGGTTTTCCAACAGGTGAAGAAGAGAGACAAAGGAATGGACTGCCCTCACTGTAGGTGGAAAGAAAGGTGACTCAAGCACCCTTGAAGCTGATATTGTTCTGCACAGCATTTGACAAATATAGTGCTTACATAAGAACAGGAGCTTTGTGTGGCCTAAGAAGAAAACCCACTAGAACAGGGCAAAATTTATTTGTGTTAAAAAAAAGAATATGTATCAACCAATCAAAGACACAAGAAAAGTAAGATGTGGCTTAGCTTTCCAGGGAAAAACAAAGGGAAGACCATGATATTTAACCCGTTCAGGAAATGAGATCACAACGAAACATAAGAATCACAAACATACCTTCCAGGCATTCTTTCAATCATGGCCCTTACAAGAGATTGAACATGTACTGGTAGCTGCTGCAGCAAACAAGGTTCTATCCCATCTTTCTCAAAATCTCTGATTGAAACTGGATCAAAGAGTGGCCTTCTCAAATAGATTTCTGCAAGAATGCATCCTACTGCAAAAATGTCATCACTGGCACCTTCAGGTAGCAAGATGTCATGTGCTCCCTTACTTTGCCACAGTAAGAAATCTTGATAAATCCCTTCATTGTTCCCTTCAACTTCAAACATTTCCAAAATCCCAGTGAGCATGCTTTGATCAAACTCTGAAGGGTTCTTGCTTCTGATTGGCAGAGTGCTTGAATCAATTAAAGGACACTGACCTGGAAGTTCATTGATATAACTGGTTTGCAATGATTCTTCCGAAGGACTAGAGCTTAATCTGTACACCGGTGACAAATGCCTTGCACTCTCACAAAACAAACCAGCTTGTTCCAGGTTCTCTAATCTCAAAACTGAGCTATCTGCAGGCTTCAGCCTAGGTATGCTGATCCCTCCATTTTTTATCGGCGTGTTTTGGATAGGAGGGGCAGTCTTCACGGAGTTAGAATCTGAAGAGCATAACCCTGTCTGATTGGCACCTTTCCATCCATGCCTGAATTGTGAGGACGAACACAGCCTTTTGGGATGAGGTAGAAAAAAGAGCTGGCGGCGTCCTTGCGATCGTGGTAGTGTTGGGTTAGCAGCTGACAAAGTAACATTCTTGGCAGCCACAGCAGCTTCACCAGATAATTTGCAGCCAAACGTCAGATCAATCCAATGATGTAAACGTTCTGAAACGTGCTCCCCTTCCAAAGCTGCTCGATGTAACTCAATGAAATCACTGCTATTTTCAGCCCAGATTGGAACAGCTAAATCATTCATTCCTGCATGACTTGAAGAAAAGACTGAAGCCTCACTATAAAACTCAGGAATACACTCGTCAGGAGTCCACTGATACAAGCGCTGCAAAGAGGCAGGATACTCATTTGGTTCATATACAGACCGAACAGTGCGGCGAAGGACAAAGAGAGGAAGTCTACGAGCTTTATAGATACAGACAGCTAATTCAGACAGACACTCATCAGAGACATGGTGTGGTATCTCAGCAGTAGCATATGTGAAATCGAGCTGCTCATCTCCTTTAGCAAGGTGCCATTTACTCTTTGTTAGGTCACGCCAGCCAGCATCTGATGTTTCATCAGGTCTCACACTAAAGTCAATAACCCAAGGCATCACTGTGTGAAATCTTCGATCCCCCCATCTTCTACCAGCTAGCCTATTCAAAATTAGAAGATAATCATAATTACTTAACTCACCCTGCCACCACATTTTGAAAGCCGACTGCCAATTACTAAAATCCGGATCCAAATAGACATCCTCTGTTACACCATTCTCAAATGTATTTGTGAGATATAGTATACCAGGGTCTGCATGTTTATGCCTTCTATGTCTAAACGCTTCACCATGGAAGCCAGTGATCCAGCACCACAGCATATCTGTTAACAACACATTTGAAGGCTTTAAATCGCCATGGACAATACCACAGCCATGGCAGAAAGCTATACCTGACAGCAGCTGGTAGACAAGAAATCGAATGTTCCAATCATCATTCAGAACTTTAGGGCTAAAGTGCAAAATGTTTTCCAGTGTATATGCGGCTGGAGGGTAGAGGAGATACAATGCTTTATCACCTTTGAAAGCCCCAAGCAATGGGACTATATTTGCATTGTGTGTAAGGGAAACATTATCCTTTGTATTAAAAAACAAGGCAGTGGAGTCTCTTAGATTCAAAAGCTTGTCAAAGTTTACATCACAGTCTTCTGCGTGACTTATTTGATGGAGGCAGCTTGGCACACTAGCTTCCCTGTTAATGCTATGTAGCTGATAAAAGGTATTGACAATAGTATCAAAACAAGCAGCTTCAATGGCTATATGTGGAGCTAATCGAGAGATGACTTTCAAAATCAGCATATTATAATTTTGGGTCTGGCTGTCAATGTGCACATTGCTTTCTGAAAAAACTGTGCCTGAGATTTTAGGAGCATCAACCATGTTTTCTAAAATCTCCGACTGTTTTGAAGATAAAAATGCGCCCTTTTTTTGGCTATCAGTTTGAAAATGGATGCCCTGCAATCCCCATTCTGTAGCACAATCCCCAAATGAAGTAGTAAGTTCCCCACTAGTAACATCCTTTGCATCCCCATCCCGATCGCCAGGTTTCAAAGTCTGTTTCAAGCACTCTCTGATAAAGAAAATAGCCAACTTTTCAGCAAAAAGTTGTCTTCAAAACTAGCCTATATGCAACTACAATGATAAATATGAAAATTTCCGAAAGCTTACAATACAATGCAATCATCCTGAAAAACTCAAATGAAGCTGACATACTCCAAAGACCATTTTAGGAGGATAAACAGTGCATCTAACAAGACTCAAAGTACCTACCTAACTTAGATATCCAAATATTTAGAAATTGGCATACCACATGCAGCAGAATCAGTGCAAACTACACTCACCTTATACTGGAGACATAAAAGCCCTTGATAGCCTGTATAACCAGCTCTGTGTCTTGTTCCTTCCTGCATATTCCCATCAACCACCTAAGGGATTGAGCAAAAGACATCTCAATGCACTTGAAAACAGAAATGCTTATTACTGTTATTCATAACAAAAATCAACTATTTCAAACAGCAGGACTAGATGTTACAAATAATGATTACCATTCTTCTGTAGTGATTGTGTCCACCAGGTCCATCTACAAAAGCACCCACATACAAAAATTACCAACAAAGTTATCTTTATTCGCAAGTTTGACCAAAGAGTGTGCTGTTTATTCACATCATTTCTCTTGAAAGGTAAATTTTAACAAGCTTTGCTATTGCTAAATGTCCCATGAAAAGTGATGCATTCAAATTCTCCTTGGGATAATTTCTTTGCGATGATCATTCTTTCCGTGAGGGAATGATTTTTAAACTGGTCTTTAGACAAAATATTTTTTAGTACTCTATCTGCTGTATTTACATCAGGCAAGGAGAAGATTTTAAATTAACCACCTGAAGGCGAGCACAATTGGGTAATAACAATAAAAATTTCATTCCAGAATATATTCTTCCACTCCGGGATTGTTGGTTACAGCAACAAACCTCCATCTCTATGTTTTCTCATGGTATCAGATCCATGAGGAAGAAGCCCAAGTGCATGAAGCTTAGAGGTGAGAACATTTGAAGGAGATCTCAGTTCAGACTTGCAGAAATTGACTCCTACATCTGAAGGGCATGTACCTTTGCAAGAAGGAAGATACCTAGATTCAAATAAGTGTGCCATGGTGGAGTAAGGGATTGTATCAATTGCATCTGTGTTGTTAGGTCTATTCCAGGATCTTCAGTCCAATGGCTTCACATGTGCTAATCCCAAACTTCATAGAGGCATACAAACTGGATGGGGATAATTACCCTATCTGGAAGGTGAAGCTGCAAAGTCACATGGTGACAAGGAAGTTAGGGAAGGTAACAACAGGAGGGGATCTTAAACCCCTGAACACAGTGGATGCAATGGGAAAGGTAGCAATACATGCAAAACCATATGAAGTAGAAGAGCAGGAGGGAAAGGATGCAGAAGAGGTGTCAATGATCATCGGGAACAACAATAGACATGGTCATTCTGCACGTTCAGTCGGCATGGATACCTCGAAGGCAGCATGGAATATCTTGAAGGACCTGTACGAGATAAATAATACAAGGATCCTCAACTACCACAAAGCACTGCTATCTCAAGATAATTCTTCCAACTCATCCAGTCTTGTGTGCTTAGAAAGTCTTCTGAGAAGATAAGACCAGCTCACGTAGCTATTTCAATTACTGTAATAATTATGTGCTTCCCCATAAACCTTGCAGTAGTCAATGTTAACAATACCCAAACCCCCCTCTTGTATTGGGAGCACGCAATCACCTATTCACCATAGGAGGATGGAGGGAGATGACTAGCTCTCTACAGTGAGGATAGTTAGGGATCATCAGGAGTAGCGACCTAGTTCAATCACCTATGCTTTGTGTTAACATGCTACCGAAGAGCTTAAGAACCATTTTTACCAGCATCATGACTTCAGAAAGGTCAAAGCTGCTCACTTTTGAGGAACTGTGGGTCATGTTGGTACAAAAGGAGCCTAGGGCAAAGATCTACGATAGAAGCGCGGCAATGACAACGCCATTGTTACACACAAGTCAAGGGTAAAAGCTCAGGAAAGGGAAGGCCTAACAATGTCAAGCCTTTAACAAAAAGAAAAACAAAAAGCCATTGTTGCACACAAGTCAAGGGTAAAAGATTAGGAAAGGGCAAGCCTTTAACAAAAAGAAAGACAACAAATTTGATGACGAGGCAAGATGAAGAAGAAATGTTTCTACTGCAATGAGCTTGGACATTATCCGAGGGACTGCAGAAAGAAGAAGACCAATCAAAAGGAGTCGTCTAATAGGAGTCAAACCCAGTGGCTAGCATGGCAACAAAACAAGAGAGCTTTTCGTGGTAATGCCTCCTAGTGTTGCCAAGATCACATATACAGATCTAGGTGAGCCTAACGTAATGTCTAACATTGAGAGATGGTCCAATGAGCCAGAGGAACTAGGGGCCTTTGTGTAGTTGCTCAAACTGTTGTTCTAAGAACAATGCTAGCACCACTTGTATGAAGTACTTTAGGAAGAATTTCGGGGATCAGGGTCGAGGTCACTAAAGGTTGCAATATAGAGTCACACATGGATGTAAAGGGTGCCTCTAGGAAGTAGCTTGTTTTCAAAGCAAGTAGTCAAATGATTGGATCCAACAGTATGATATATTCTATGTGCATTAATTCAAACTTCATTGGGCACATGATTTTGCCCTATTTTTCTTTTAAGTATTGAGAGAATGTAGGGTGAAGGCACTCCTAGCACACAAGGGGAAGGGAAGCCTTGTTGCAGAGGCCATCAATGTCTCCTTCATGAGAGCTCTCAAGGATAGTGATGATTGCTTTGAGGAGCGTGATTTGCTGACAAAGATAGGTGTTTCAAGGTTCAGTTGCAAGTTGTTGGGAGTAAGTAAAAGTGAGCATGTTGAAGCCTTTAAGGTTTAGGCGGGAACCTCAGTAGATCAGGATAGTATGCTAGTGCTCGAGGGTTGCTCAGGTGGGAGCTCATTAAGCGCTTGTGGTTCAATATTTGTACAGAGTACTTGGTGATGGGGATCTATGCAGATCACCCACAAGGATGTAACATGCAATGGCTAATGATCATGTCAATCGTAGTAAGACCTTTAAACCTTTAGCGAGTCGTCTTCAATGTATACCAAAAAGAGGGGAGTAAGGGGAGTAGGGGGAAGAGAAAGAAAGAAAGAAAGAAAGTCTATTAATGTCCACTGGAGACCAAAAGGTCTATGGGACAGCAAGAAACCCTCCAGTACATCTGCTTTAGGGAGGGCACATGGCAGCTCCCAAGGAGTGTAAAAAGCAACCCATATTATTTAGAGTACCTACATGATAGTTTGGAAAAGTAAACAGCCATACATCAGTTTAAGACTGAGAGTCTTTTGGTTTTGATTTAAACTCTCTGATTAGTGCTACGCCTTCACGGTAAACTGCCCATTTTCCATCCTTTCTGGCAGCCCTGACTTTAGCTAATTCAGTTGCCTTAATCTTGAGTTGAGCATGTGTAAGCTCCTCTGCTATCCATACTTTGGTGCCCTTCAACTTGTAAGATTGTTGAAGAAGCTTGATCCACATATCTTTTGACTTTAGTGTAAGGATTGCATGACCTTTATAGTGCAAAATAGAAGCTGGCCTGGAGTCATCATCATCTTGCTCATTATCATCCACCCATTCAATGTTGGGCAAGCTTGCTTTGATACATCTAGCTTCGTGTTCTTTAATCTCTGCTTGAATATCAGACTTACTTGCTTTGTTGTCCACTTCCACAATCACTTCCTTCTTAGCAGTTTGTACTTCAGTGTGAACAAGATCTTTGACTGTAGAGACTAGATGTGGGGTAGGGGGGGAATCCTTACAAGATTTTACAGCCTCATCAATTATTGCGTGCTTACCAGGCCCTTCCAGAATGTGAGATAAGGGTTGAGAGATAATGGACTCGACAACCAATTGGGTCCCTATATCAGCAGAGGGCCCCTTCCTACAATTGTAAAAGAGTTGGCTTCACCTTGGAGAACTGAAAACACAATGCTGAAATACACTCTTCTAGAGGACCTTGGATTGCTAGACAAAGGCCCAAAAACCTGAGAAACGGATCTAACCAATGATCGAGGCCTCAATGCTATCCACACGCCGATGTAGATGACTCCGTGACACTTAGAATGAGGTTTGTGCTGTTCGTGGACAAGTAGGTGTCTACGTGAGTGGGGGAGACAAACTGAAAAATGAATGAACTGAGAGAGATGAATGCTGAAAGATGGAACTGAAAAAGGCTGCTGCAAAAGTCCTCGGAAAATCTCCACTCACTGCTGCCCAATGTGGGCCCTTACTGCATGGAATGTCTGCCCCTGATTGGCGAAGGTTTGGCATTGATTCGCGGCAAGAGCAGGGCTGCAATCGCGTGGCAGCAGGCTGGAATAGCAGGAAAGCAAGGCCAGGAACTGCATGACTGAAATGGGGGGCTGAGGCCCCTTTTATAGGGCCTGGAACCAGCCGATTGGTTCAGCCACTAGCCAACCTGGTCACTGACTGTCCTGGTCAGGCAACCTGGTTGGCCAGCTGACCTGGTCAAGTCAACTGGCCTGACCTGGCTCAGCCTAGTTTGGTCAGCCCAAGCTGGCCAAAATGGCTTGCCCACTAACCTAACCCTAGACCTAACTAACCTAGGCTACAAACACCTAACCTATGCACCTCTCGATGGGTACAAGTAACTTGGACTGTCCCTAAGGGCTGGGAATCCGACCTATGTAGCTCGTGTCTGACTCATCCTTGGACTAGGGCTCACAATGTGGCCACGGCACACATGATTCGACAAAATGTCCTAAAATACGTTCTACTTTTGTACATTGTTCACGCTTGATGATGAACTAGTGTGTCACAATGCACCCTAGTGCAAGGGCGTATGTTGCATTTCCTCCTTAGCTTGGTGGTAGATACATAGCCTCCAAGTAGTGCGCCAATATATAGGGAAACTCCTGGAAGAATCCTTCAACGAGCCAAACTGGTGTAACTTTCCTAAATCTGTGGTCTGGACCCATGCTTCCATTTTTGAAGGAGAATCTATTCCGGCTCGATTACTTGAGCTTTATCAATCCCCTTCGGCTGTTGATCATCTACGACATCACTGACTGCTGGTCCAATATAGGGCTTCATCCACTAGACGTGAAAAAGGTTGTGCATGATCCAACTGCCTGGTAATTGTAGCTTCATGGAGATATCATATCTTTTTTATAATAGGAAACAGTCCAAAACTGCTGAAGGAAAGCTTGGAGCATGCTTGCTCACTTGCTTCCACCTTTGCTTAACAATGTGTAAATATAGGCCCAATCTCTATGGGACTTATTCCCCTAGAGCATGTATACTTCCTCTACTTTGCCTAGTCTTAACTAACTCAATGATCTCGGCCATAGTCTCTATGGTTTTGGTGGTTTCAAGAGACGGAGAAACCATCCGAGTTAAAAGGGATGAGAACCGGAGGCCAAAAGCGGCGTCATAAGGTGCGTTTCCAATACTAGATGAATGTGTGTCATTGAAGATGGCCTACACCAATGGTATGTATTGTTCCCATTTTGATTGGTGTCATGAAAATATGCTTGAGAACATCAAATGATAGCTCATTATAGATTTTCGTCTGCCGATGGAATGCATTGGATAGTTGTAACTTCGTGCCAAAATTATCAAACAAGACCCGCCAAAAGTGCAGAGTAAACTTGGGGTCCCAATCTAAGGTAATTGTGCGAGGTAAGCAGCCAATGGGGTACAAATAACGGATGAACATGCGAACAATATCCTCTCCGGTAGTCGTCTGTTTGCAAGGTACAAGCATACAAAATTTACTAAAGCGAACAACAATCGGCATGCGTTGTGTATTACGTGTATCTCTGGGGATGCTGGAAGGGCTCTTGCGAAGTCCATGGAAATGTCCTAAAGGGTCCTTTGGCAATGGGCAGTGGCTTGAGTAAGCCTGCTGCCTTAAGTTTTGACAAATTTGACAACTCTGAACATGGCAGTAAATGTCCTTCCGCATCCTTGGCCAATAAAACAAGCGCTCGATCTTCTCCAAAGTGCTATTGATGCCTCTTCAGCCTCCTGTAAGGAAAGCATGTGCATCATGAAGAAGTGACTATCTTTTATCCTTGAGGACACATAACCTGTTCTTGTAAAAGAGCACTGGTAGCCAACTAATATTGGGTGCCGAACTCCTCAAATTCCATGCTATCGAGATCCTTCCCTTGAATCTTAAGCATAGTAGCACCCTGAACGGTCTGAATGGAAGTCTTGTGACTAAGTGGATCAGCAATTGTATTACTTTTGCCAGGTATGTACCCAATCATGCCACCAAATTGCTAAAAAATCTGACTCCACTTGGCTTGTCGATCGCTACATTGAGAACTAGGCTTGCCTAGAGCCAATTAAGGACTTGATATGTTAAGCTGCAAAGGTCCGACCATAAAGAAAGGGCTTCCAATGCTTCTAGCCTAGCACAACAGTTATGTCCACTAATCCTTGTTCATCCCCAGAAAGTGTGGAAACGATATAGGAGAGGTGCCATTGATTCAGGCCACCCTCTCTCCCATTCTATATAAGAGAGAACTTCCTCTCCACTCAATGGAACATTTTCCCATTTAATTCCCACACTCTCTTCCATGGTGTCCTTCTCTCCCATTCCCCAACAGTACCAACAGCATGTTAGAGATAGGCCACATGGGCAGACAGAAAGGGTGCCACGTGGGGCAGATATGAGTATGCATGAGGAAGCTTGCCATTGTAACAAGGAGAAAGCCTAACTCACTCTCTCTCCTACTCACTACTAAATATATTGATATAATAATGCACTCAAAACACAAGTGGAACTGTGAAGTGAGTGTGAGAGTCTGAGGGAGGAATATAATGGGCCTCTGAAGAGGAAAAGAATAACTGAAATGTCTTGCCCAAAGGGCTAAACACAACTGTCAATAACTGAAAGGACTAAGTAGTATATGGAGGGGATGAACCCTCACTACAAAGAGAAAGGGAAATACTCTATGGAGGGACAAAACCCTCACTGCTGAACTGCATGTTGATGGAGATAAGGGACTACTCTAATGTAGAACCCTAACTGCTGCTATTCAAACTGCCCACGCCTGTAGAGAAACCTATAGATGCCAAGACTAGGGCAGATTTGCTGCTCCCTGTACTAGGCTTGAACCTGATCTCATGTTGCTAGCTGAGGTGGTAAAGCCCCAGACTGCTCTGAAGATGGGATGAGAAATGAGGCCAAGGGGGCTGCCTTTTATAGGGCCCTTGGGCTGTAGTGTTAGAATTATTGCCATATTCTAGGCAATGACCAATGTAATGTAATAAGTGGGTCAGGGGCACTTTTCCCTCTTTAGAGGTTTTTTCCCCTAACGACAATTAGGATCCCTAACTACAGTTAGTGGTTAGGATAAGGTTTCGTCACTTAGACAGAACCTTCTCTCCTTTGTAAGTTGTACACTCTCACTCTATTTAATTTATGATTTGCTCTAGCTCTCTTACTTCCTACATTTCCTTCATTTGGTATCAGAGCGAGGTTAGCTCTTGCATCTCGTACTTGCTCCCGGACCCCAGCTCCTACAACCATCTCCCGCGCCGTACAGCCCACGCTATCTCCATCTGTACAACTGTATAGTCCGTACCGTACAGCTCCCATCGCCATCAGTATAGCTTCCATCATCGTCCGTATGGTCTGCCATCGTCAAACCGCATGCCCGTCTCTAGCAACATCGACATCTGTACAGCTGAGTACGAAATCTATATTGTCTACTCATCGTCATCCGTACAAGTGCGCCGTACAACTTGCGATGTACTTGCCCGTACAATTGTACGGTTCAGTACGGTTCTGTACCGTACAATCCGTACTATACGGACTGTTCAACTCCCGCGTGCCTCGAACTCCCTACCTACAGCTACCCCATTTAGTTCTTGCGTGCAATTAGGGGCTCTTAGTTTTCGTGCCATTGCAGGTGACAGTTGTAGATTGCATTTGGGGCTTTTGGTTTTGCTTGCAATTTTTCCAGAGAAATTTCGGGCTTTTGCAGACAATTTCAAAAATTTGGGCTTTCAGTCAATTTGCTCTCTTTCAGTTGCAATTTCTCGCAAGAATTTGGGGCTTTTGGCATTCGGATGCAATTTTGCAATGTACAAGCTGTTTGGCATCTTAGCAAGCAGTTTTGGACTCATATTGAGTGACATTGCAGACAATTGTCATTTTTGTAGTGTTATTTTGGCACATTTTGGGCTTTTGCAAGACATTCTGGTTGTATTTTGAGCCTTTGATTGGCTATGACAGCAAGCTGTCATTGTGGACAGATTTTTTGCAAATTTGGATTGTGCATCTGAAATCCCAGGAAGGGATATTTCTTGTCACATTTTCTGCATTTTGTTTTCCTTGGTAGTTATGGCTCAAAACAAGCCCAATGAAGTGTTTGGCGTCCTCACACAAGAGGATAAGTTGGATGGAACCAACTACTCCTAGGAGTTTTATGGTTCGCAATCTTGTAGTTGCCAAAAACTTATGGGACTATGTGAATAAGGATGACACAAGACCAGAGAATGTGGGACTTGCCACTCCTCTCCAACAAGGAGGAGGAAGGGGTAGAGGACAAGTTCAGGGTGCAGGACAAGTGCTAAGTGCAATGGCTGTTGCAGTTGTGCCTCCCACACAGGAATAGAAAAGGTGGGATTCAAGTGATGCGCAAGCACTTTCAGTAATCTCTCTTTTTTGTCAAAAGGTTTATTATCCCGCACATTCGGTCATGCAAGACCTCAAAGGTAGCATGGGATATTTTGGAGAGTATGTTTGCAGCCCGCAAAATGATGCCAGGGTCTCTTTCCTAAAGAGAGAGTTATCGCATACTCACATGGATGAGGGTGATTCAATGTCTGATCACCTCACCAAGCTTCAAGACTTGAGACAGCAATTGTTGAATATAGATGAGATTATTCCTGATTCAAAGATGATAACCACTACTCTGAATTCTCTTCCTAGGTCTTATCTCATATTTCACACCTCGCTCAATTGGTCATTGAGGGGGGGTGGCAACCCTCTCACTTTTCACAAGCTGATACGACTCTGTTGTAGGAAAAGAAAACCACGGAGAACATGGCTTCACGGGCTGATGAGCATGCCATGCTTTCGAAATTCAAGCCCAAAGGGAAGGGGCAGCATGTAAGTCAGCATAAAGCTGATTTTGGACAGCCTTCTCACAAGGCTAAGAGTGATGCAGAGAAGCCCAAGAAAAAGGGCATTTGTCATTATTGCAAGAAGCCGGGTCACTACATAAGAGAATGCAAGAAAAGAATTGCCAAGGAAAAGAAAAAGGATTCAAGCATGGCTATCTCAGATTCAGCTCCTCATGCACATGATGGTGGTGATGCTTCAGCCAACTTAGTGGAAGAAGGCTATGCCTTTTTGACTTGCATTTCTGATTTTCAGGTGGTTGCTCTGGATACTACAGCCACATCTAAGGATGACTCTTATGCTTTCTTGACTTGTAGCTATGACCCTTCAGAGGATGCATCTGCTTTCAGTGTCAATGAGACACTGAACACATGGTGTTTTGATAGTGGTGCCTCCAAGCACAGCAGTTCCAGGAAGTGTCTTTTTGCCTCTCTGCATTCACCACCCGTTGGAAAAAGGGTGACATGTGCCAACAATTATTCTTATTCAGTTTGTGGTGGGTGAGATTAATCTTACAGCCACAGATAGCACAAACTTCAGAATTTCTGATGTCCTTTATGTGCCTGGCATTAAGAAGAATTTGCTTTCAGTGTCATCTCTCAATAGAGGAGGATTTCAGATCATCTTTGAAGATGACAAATGTGCAGTCTGAGACAGGGAGAATGACTATGCCTTGAGGTTGTCTGGCACTCTATTCCGTGGTCTTTTTCAGCTTGACATTTATGAGAAAAGACCCAATCGTGAACTTATAGTATCCACTCCCACTGCTGCCATACAGAATGCAGAGTTATGGCATGCCAGATATGGGCATATGAGTTAAGGAAGCTTGATGACGATTCAGAAACATGCTATGGTTGATGCTTTGCCTCCCTTGAAGTCACCTCCCCCTCATGCCTGTGAAGGGTGCATACTTGGGAAGATGCACAAGTTTCCCTTCAAAAAGGATGGTGCAGTAAGAGCTGTTGGAAATTAAACTACACTTGGGTCTATGGTTTAAAGAAAAAATCAGATGTGTTTAGGCATTATCGACACTTTGTGGCCAAGGTTGAGAATGAAACAGGACTCAAGGTACAGACACTACGAACAAATAGAGGGGGGGAGTATATGTCTCATGAATCTGAGGCTTATTTGAATGAGAAAGGCATCACACATCAGCTTACAGTGAGACTGACCCCTCATCAAAATGGCAAACCTGAGCGGAAGAATAAAACTCTTATGGAGATGGATAGATGCAAGCTCACGAGCAAAAAGTTGCCTCACAGGTTTTGGCTTGAGGGTCTCATGTGTGCCAACTATGTTTTGAATCGGGCTCCCACTAATGGTTTGAAGACAAAGACTCCCTATGAAGTTTGGCATGGAGAAAGCCTTCACTGGAACATTTCCGTGTCTTTGGATGTGTTGCATATGCCCATGTGCCTGTTGAGTTTTGACATAAGCTGTCAGACTAGGCACGTAAATGCATATTTGTTGGATATAGTGCAGAGAGCAAAGGTTACCGTCACTACAATCCTGCAACATGCAAGATTTTTGTCAGCAGAGATGTAATCTTTTCAGAAAATTCAGCACATACACATGCTGAATTCAATATGCCAGCTTCTTCCACATCAGATGATGTTTTTGAGGGATTACTACCCATTGCTTTGGGTTCCGCATCTAAAACCCCTGCTGAAAATCAGCATTTACAGCAAGCTCCTCCTTTTCCACATGCCTCGATTCAGCCACTGGCTGATTAAGTTCCTCCACAAACAGTGGAAGATGTTGTCAGGCAAGAGATTACAGAAATACACGCAGCCAAAACAGTTCCGAATTGGCTGTTCCAAACTCTCACGAAGAGTAGGCTTGATGCTCCTTAGCCTCGCAGAATCATAGTGCATCAAGGCACGAAGGGGGGGCTCTTTCCGTGTTGAATCAGCTTATGCAAGTACTCTTCTTGATGAGGAAGAGCGGGATACATTTTAAGAAGCCTAAGACAATGTGCATTGGATGCATGCTATGCAAGATGAGTTGTAGGCTATTGAGAAAAATCAGACCTGGAATCTTGTCGATTTGCCACAAGGAAAGAATGCCATAGGTACTAGATGGGTTTTCAAAAGTCAAAAGAAGACCAGATGGGTCCATTGGCAGGTACAAGGCACGGCTGCTTGCAAAAGGCTATGCTCAGAAAAAGGGCATAGATTATGAGGAGACATTTGCTCCTACTTCCAGGATGACCACGATTAGATCTGTTATTGCCATGGCTACACATTTTGTTAGGAATGTTCATCAGTTGGACATAAAAACAACCTTTCTCAATGGAGATTTGTTTGAAGAGGTTTATGTCAAGCCACCTCCTGGCTTTGAAATTTTGGGTGATGCACATCAAGTTTGCAAGCTGAATAAAGCATTGTACGGACTGAAACAAACCCCACATGCATGGTACTCCAAAAATTAATCCCTTTTTACCAGCAAAGGGCTTCATAACAGTCCACCAACTAAAACCCTCTACATCAAGAAGGATGGGAGGGATATTTTGGTCATCATTCTTTATGTAAATGACCTACTGCTCACAAGGTCAAAATTACAAATTTCAAAGCGGAATTGAAAGCCACATTTGACATGTCAGATTTGGGCATGTTACATTTTTATTTGGGGATCCAGTTCTTACAAGAGACTCGTGGCATCATTATGTATCAATCCAAGTATGTGCAAAAGCTCTTGGATAGGTTCAACATGCGAGATTGCAAGCCTACAGCCACTCCATGGAGCCAAGGCTTAAGCTTACTATGTATGATGCAGGTGATTCAGAAGATGCCACACTCTATAACCATGTTGTTGGATGCCTCATTTATTTGTGCAATACACGGCCCGATATTCAGTTTGCAGTATCTCAGGTGAGTAGATATATGCACAGCCCAAAGACAACACATTGGTAGGCTGTAAAACGCATCTTCCGTTACTTGCAAGGCACAAAGTCTTATGGCTTGATGTTTCCCAGGGGGGTGACTTGCAGATGCATGCTTACATTGACTCAGATTGGGCTGGAGATTATGACACTAGGCAATTCACAAATTGTTTCTTTTTGGGACATGCTGGCATTTCTTGGCTAAGCAAGAAACAATCTACTGTGGAAACTTCCTCATGTGAAGCTGAGTACAGGGCAGCTTTCACAACAACAGTTAAATGTGTGTGGCTATGCTGCTTATTTGTTGATCTTCATCTTTCATTGGAGGGTTCTTCTCCAATAGTCAAAGTGCTATAGCAGTTGCAAAGAATCATGTGTTTCATGCTCGCACGAAGCACATTGAGTTTCATTATCACTATGTCAGAGAGAAGTTGCATGCAGGGGAGATTAGTATGATCTAACAACACATGACAATGTTGCAAACATCTTCAACAAAGCACTTCCAAGTGAGAAGTTTAAGGCATTTCGTGGTGCCCTGAACTTATCTCCTTTTGCTGATTGATCATTTCCTTGTACATCATCACATTGGCACTGCAAGGGGGTGTTAAAATTATTGCCATATTCTAGGCAGTGACCAATGTAATGTAATAATTGGGTTAGGTGCACTTTTCTCTCTTTAGAGGTTTTTCCCCCTAACCACAATTAGGATCCCTAACTACGGTTAGTGGTTAGGATAAGGTTTTGTCACTTAGACAAAACCTTCTCTCCTTTGTAAGTTGTACACTGTCACTCTATTCAACTTACATTTTGCTCCAGCTCTCTTGCTTCCTGCATTTCCTTCACGTAGAACTGGCCGACCAAGCTGGTAGGTCAACCACCCTGATTCTTGCCCCTGCCCGACTGATCCGACTGAATCTGCTGCTATTGGAACCTCCGACTGCCACGTGGCTGCCACACAGCACTACTGATGGGTGTTGCTGATGTGGTGCTTGCAGAGTGATATGGCAGATGCTGTTGATGCTAACGTAGACCCTACTGTGTTGTTGCATCTACATCATGGTCTATGTCATGGCCATCATAGAAGAAACTATCATCGGGGCCTCTATGGCCATTTTCTGTTGTGTTCAGGCCTGGGAAGCGGATCCTGCCTCTCCACCTATGTTGGACATGCCACTAGTACTCATGATGTCCTTCCCAGATCTTGTCTGTACCATAAAACAGTGAGGCTATCCCTGAATTGCAACTCCCTATCTCAGGAAAGAAAATCTGAAGCTCTAATACCAATGTAACAAGGAGAAATCCTAACTGACTCTCTCTCATGTTCACTACTACCTACTATCTGAACTGATAAAATAATGCACTCAAAACACAAGTGGAACCGTGGAGTGACTGTGAGAGTCTACGGGACGAATATAATGGGCCTCCGAACTGGAAAATAATAACTGAAATAAAATCTTGCCCAAAGGGCTGAATGCAACTGTAAATAAGTACTGTATGGAGGGGATAAACCCTCACTACAAAAGAGGAAGGGAAATACTGTATGGAGGGTCACTGCTGAACTGCATGCTGATGGAGATAAGGGGCTCCCTTAACTGCTGCAGTCTGGACTCAACCATGCCTATAGAGGAACCTGTAGATGCCAAGACTAGGGCAGATCTGCTGCTCCCTGTTCTAGGCTGCTGGCTGAGGTGGTGAAGCCCCAAACTACTCTGAAGATGGGATGAGAAATGAGGCCAAGGGGGCTGCCTTTTATAGGCCCTCTTGGTCCCTAGAACTGGCTGACCATGCTGGTAGGTCAACCAACCTCATTCCTGGCCCTGCCCGACTGATCCGACTGGATCTGTTGCTGTTGTAACCTCCGAAAACCACGTGGCACAGCTGATGTGGCACCGGCAGGGTGACATGGCAGATGCTGCTGACCCTGAAGTAGACCCTGCTGTCTATACCTGTGGCAGTCCATGTGGCTGCCTATGCAATTGCTGATGTGGCTGCTGCTGACGTGGCTGGCTGCGTGGCAACCTATGTGGCAACCAGCATGCCCACAGCTGTGGATGCCCGTGACAGCCATGTAGGCAGCGTATGGAACTGTTGCAGAGTCCCCTAAAGAGGGCAGAAGTGCAGACAGTGGCTGCGGCATATGCAACACCAGGAGCATCAGGTTTGTGGCTGCTCAAGGGTTATTCATAAGCCCAAGACAAGGTCAATTGATGGGATCTCATCCTCGTTTTCATGTTCCTTCTTCTACTTGACCTGGCCCAGTTCCTCTTCTTTTTTCTCAAAAGCTAAAGACACAATCTGCCAACTTCCACCCTACTTCACATATGTCTCAGCCTTCTTGACTTCCGTCTTTTCCATTCTTGTCTTTGCTGAAATGTTCTCTCTCTTCTTGGATCCCTTGTTGAGTTCCTTGATGGCCCCCATAAGAGGAAACGTACCAACTGGATATTTTGGAGCCATGTGGGAAATCTCACAAGGTTCAAACAAGCTCACCAAGCTCAAGGCAATGGTTGAGGGAGCACAAACACCCTAGAGGTTTAGGAAATGCTACAAAGTTGGCCTGGGGCTAACTTCAAAGCCAATTGTGAACAATGGGAATGGGACTTAGATGGAGGAGACATATTAGTACTAGATCCTTTTTTATCATGTAGATTTGCAAATAAACATGAGATGCTTTTTACGAGCCTTGCATATAGGAGGACTCCTTTCTTGTTGGCATATTTACCTCTTTCCTTCAGCATATCTTTTGGGTTTTCTTCCCAAAGTCTAAGGATGATCTAGAACTAATCCTGAACAAAATGACAAAGTGGCTCAATGCTTGTGTGGTAGTAGGATACATGCATGGCCACCGTGCCTTGATTGTTTTTGTCAAAGGATGGGTGTGCAATATGTGGAACTAGGAAACACTTTATTGTCATCAAGATACGTTTTCTGTGAAATGGATTCATGGTCTTCCTATTCAAGAAGCCTCAGATGGCTAGTACGGTGGTTAAGTACGGCACTTAGACCAGCAGGTACCAGCCTTTGTCTATCCAAATGTGGAATCTGGGCCTAATCCATGCAAGCATGCGACTGTTGTACACTTGGCGCTACTGCCGATGTCAAAGGGTAGGAGCATTGCTGAAAGGTCCCACGTTATCAACACAATTAACTTAGAATTTCAATTCACCATAACAATAAAGGAAATATCACAACCATGCATTAGACAAACAGAACTACAAAGGAGTTAAGGCTCAGAAGAGGACAGAATACCAGATGGCAGGTGAACAAAATCTCACACCTCCCACAAGGGATGAATCCCTGGCATATCTCTATCCTTTATAGCAGAAAAAGGGGACACAAAGTTTGTAGACTCCAAACAGCTCTCTCTCTCTCTCTACTAGTACACACCAAGGAAAGAAGTTGGATTTGAATTTAGCACTGTGTGATTCCTGTGCTACGTCTTTGTTTATCTTCTGCTGCAGGAAGTGTTGGCAAGCAACCTTCACCGCTGTTTTCTAGCAAGAATATAACCAATTTATCAATTGAAATCCTACAAAATATCTTCCAAAACTATCTAGAACCAATAGATGATGATTGAGCAACAGCCTCTACCAAACGAGTAAAATCAATAACGATCCAGTTTCCAGTATCTCAACAACTCCTGGGCTTGGAATGAGGAAGAGCTCATGGTAAGTTAAGTAAAATACAGAAAGGCTAGCAAGGGGAAAAGTGTCTCCTTCAAATAGCAATAAGAGTTACAGAAGGAAGCAAGAGAGAGCGACTCACAAGCTGCAAAGACTAGAATGTGCACATGACAGTTGCAGGTATAGCAAGGAACTGGCAAGAGGAGGTCACAATTTTTCAGAAGAGGCAACAGGTGATATACTTGACGATCTAGCCAAGCCTCAAGGATATGAAAAAATGCAGTGATCCATTGTCCCGGATGCAGGAGGAAACTAATTCTAACCTATAATTATACCCGCACTGAAAGATGTGTATACTCTGAACTAAAGCCTATGACCCAGGTCGTGAGAGTCTTGCCAAAAAGAAAACCTTTAAACAAATCTGTAGCATGTGCACAAAATAATATGAATGTAGCAAGAAGCAATAAATAAACAAACATCAAAAAGTGTCTAATATATAAAATAAAGTGTATTTGGAGGTTACACTTATCTCCTGTAGTGACATCAGGTATGTCCTCAGCCACACTGCCTGAGAAACTCCGACTATCCATTACTGGCTCTAGAGAATCCAGATCTATAGGCTCCTTGGTCCATCTCTCAATATCTTACATCACCATAGCAGCATCGCTGTCTGCATATGCATATCTAACATCAGTGGTGCAAGATGCAACCGCTAGGAAAGCAACTTCTATTACCAGATGTGATTCACCCGACCCTGATTCTTCCTCTGTGTTGGACCGGCCTCCTTCTTCTTACGCAAAATTTCCGAATTTGTCAAAATAGAAACACTTCCTCTTTCTTGTCTCCACAGTCCAAAGAGTCCATTCCCTCATCTTGCCGAATCCTTGTCATTGTCTTTTTTCATGCGCTTACCCTTTCTAGGTTTACCCTTACCATTGGCCTTGGGTTTGCCCATGTCAACCCAAAGGCCCTCTTACCACCAACTCCACCATCTCTCCTAAGCCGCCTCCTAAAGCAACAAAGGACCCTGTTCCTCGAAAGTGAGACGCTTCAATTGTTCTCCAGCTGTAATGGTTGTTGCGACTACCACCAAAATCTTCTTGAAGCTTACGAGCATGGATGGCTTGGCTAGTGTCCACCTTACTGATTATGAGCATGGATGGCTTGCTGGTTTCCACGTTGTCCCCACCTGCTGCCAGCTTGTGAGAGAGATTCCAGGGGCAACTTTACCACGCTTACAGATCTGCTAGCAGTTAGAGATTTGAGGCTAGATTGAATCTTGCAGGATCTGTGCGAGACCAACAGGGATCTGTACGAGACCAACAGGGATGATGAAGGATAGTCTATCCATGACCTCTTCGTCAAGGTGAAAATTCTTTGGGGTTAGCTGCCAGCAGGTGGTGACAAGGTGGACACTAGTAAGCCATCCATGCTCGTAATCTTCCATGAAGGATAGTCTATACATGACCACTTGGTCAAGGTGAAAATTCTCATTCCTTTGGCAAGCGGCCAAGAAGCGCAAGCTGTCTATTTGCCAATAAAATGGCTGGTTATGATGCTATTCTCAGCGAATGGTGGCTTTATAGCTGTTTGGTTTTTTATTGCAAGATACCGGAGGTTATGGCAGTTGTAGTATTTTTATTTGGCCTTTAAATTCTTTGCATTCCCCCATTTTGTCGAGAAGGTTTAGATTGACGTTTGGCATGGTAGAAGCATCTTTTTCCCACAAAGGGAGAATGTCTAGATTTCATCACGGTAGTCTATACGAGCTTTTAATCTGAGTTCGTTCTTATTCTATCCAAACCAATTATTTTGACGTTGTGGAATTTGCCCCGTAGTGCTGTACACAGAAAAACGTGCTTTTAAATATTTCCGGCGTACTAGGTTGAGATAAAATGTGTTCGTTAAACGTTAGATTTCTGGAGCCTGAAGTTGATGCTACGAAGCTAATTCAAGAAGGAAGCTCATACCTCACACTTGACGTGAGTACCGAGTGGATAGGGAGAGGAGAAGAGGCCATGAGAAAGCAGTAAACGATCGGAGAAATCTGTGCGCAAGAAATCTTGCAGCTCATGGAAGGAGAGGGCCTGACCCATGGCAAGGTCCAAGAAGAAGTGAAAGATTTGCGTGTGCGTGATGATCTACTTAGCAGAGAGAGATCCAAGCCAGGTGGCAGTACCGACTATGACGGCCAAGTGGCAGTACACTTTTCTTTTCCAACCCCGTCAAGGTCGCCCCGTCGTCTCTCGGGAACAAATCTCCACCGTCCGATCAAGGCAGCCTGACGAGGCAGACCAGACATTGGGCCAGCCGCCACATGCCACGTGGCGACGTTCCCGCTTCCCTTGACCACCGGAATTCTCTTGGCTTCCTCCCCGGAAAGGGCTCCCCCATGCCCCTTCCCTACTCCTTCACATGTGAGTTCAACATAAGGACATTTTTACAAATTTGTACCACTGGGGCATCCTATAGCATCATCAAAGAAGACTGTGCCAAGTGGGTTTGCTAAATCTCAATATAGAAAGTTGCTGGATTTTGCAACTATCCCGTAGGTGTTTCTAACCTCTCCTCGCCAAGAAAAGTTCCAAATTTACACATCCTTTAAATTTTTTGTCATAAGGGTAGTTCAATCGGCACCCTGTGCCTCTTGTTTTTAAGAGAGAGATATTTGGAGAGGGGTATCATAAAAAACATTTTGAAAAGAACTTATAGATTTGTATTAAAAAACATTTTGAAAAGAACTTATAATTTGTATTAAAAAAGGGGTCTCTCTTAATCATACAATAATCACAGATAAGGGATTCGAAAATAGGTCTTGAACACGTGATATATAAGGGCTTACATATCGGGACTCCCTCGAAGGTAATGCTATAGTGGAGAATTGGATTCTCCTTTGTGACTTTCCATGTGTAATTTTTAATTTAATAACCCAACACACTGAAAAAATCATGTGCTATTCACGAAAACAAAATCATGTGCTATTCACGAAAACAAAATCATGTGCTTTCTCCATCCACTCTACCACTATGCTAGAAGGCAACACTCACGTGCATCATGCAATCTTGTTAAGACTAGTGTTCATAGAAAACCTACAAAGCATTACAATGAAACCACAAAATCTTCAGTTTCACCTCATATATTTCATTTTGCAAGTTTACTCAAATTGTTCTTGTAAGGCTTTTATAGGCATCCGCCTTTTAAGATTGAAATTGCCATTTTTATGAGTTTGCATTCTTAAAACATGTCTGTTTTCCAGTGCACTAGAATATAAAATCAAGGTTTTCTAAGTGCTCATGGTGAGCGCATGCGCGCGCACACACACACAATATATATATATATATATATATATGTGGGTGAAAGCAAGGTAAGGTGTCCAAAATAGTTGTGTCTCGGCGGACACGAGTTATGAAAGCACAAAAGCAAAGGAGTTCTATTACGTGCAACCATAAATTTTGTTACATGCAATCGGAACGTGGGCATCTACTGTAACTTTAAACCGTGTTGATGGGACCCACCCAATTTAATCTGTTCTCCCGCTGTGTTTCTATTTATCTCACAATTTGAATCTACTACAATCTTACATCTTGTCTCTCTTCTTGTCTCTCTAAACCTCGACGTTAATCTTCTACGCTTCTTGTCTGCACATCCTCCTCTCTGCCCAAGCACAATATGGAACCTTGCAACCATTGCCCCGTTGACAAGATATGCATAGTTTCTAATATGTAATGTGGAAGATTTTACGGTATCTTCGGTATCTTCCCCTCTCTCCCAATCTTCTACATCTATTCTTGCCTGCACATCTGTAACTCACACGGTTTATGGGACTTGGCAATGTTCTAACATATACTGTTCATTGCAATCAGAGCCTTGTCAAAGATATCTCGCCAGAATCACAGATTATACGAAAATATGAAGCTGACAGGAGACAGGAGTGAAGGAAAAGAAAACTAGCAGCACAAACCAATGACCTTTCAATCGACATTGAAGCAAAGAAGAAAGAGACTACAGGCGAAATAGTCAATATTATTTTGCAATTGTCACTTGCTTTTGGTAGGAGAGACAGGTTAGAAATCATTCAATCAGTGATGAATGACGAACGCATTCTGAAATGCCTTGATGACCAACACGTCAATAATTTCACAATTCTATCAGCATTAAAGAGGTCCTTACAAGAACTAGAGAATCCCAAATCAAACATAGAACTCTTTGTGAAGTGAAGCATACAAACCATGGTAGTGGCATCATTAAATGAGGATGAAATTTCTATTCCAAGAGCTCCAAGAGTGCTGATATAGCATAGACAACGTGAGTCACATAGCATACATGGTGGGCTTTATGCCAAACATTATGCTATATGGTATACTTGGTGAGCTGAATAGCATAAACCATGTGCTATGTAGCATACATAGTGTGCCCCATCTACGTATACTCAAAAAGTGTGCTCTATAGAAGATTCAATGGGCTAAAGAGTAGAAATAGTGTGCTCGGTAGCATATTCAACAGCTTGAATAGCACAAAGAGTGTGCTATCTAGCATACACATTGTGCCATGTCTATGTGTAGTGAAATTGAATGCTTTATAGCCGATTTTGTGGGTTTAAATAGCACAAACAGTGCACTGTATAGCATACATAGTTCCACATCTATGTGTACACTCAAATTGTGTGCAACATAGCATATTCTGTGGGGTGTATAGCACACACAATGTGCTATGTAGCAGACTTAGTGTCCCACAACTATGTATACTAAAACTATGTGCTATATAGTTGATTTTGTGGTTTGAATAGCTCACTGTTTGAGCTATATGGCATGCAAAATTCCACATCTTTGTCTGTGTGCTACATAGCATATTCCGTGGGATGTATAGCACACAATTTGCTAACTAGCATACCTGGTGTGCCACGACTATGTATACTCAAACTCTATGCTATATTATAGCACACACAATGTGCTATATAGTATACCTGGTGTGCTGCGACTATGTATACTCAAACTATGTGCTATATAGCTGATTCTGTGGTTTGAATAGAAGAAACAGTGAGCTATATAGCATGCAAAGTTCCACATCTTTGTATGTGCTACATAGCATATTCTATGGGCTATATAGCCCACACAATGTGCTATATAGTATACCTGGTGTGCCACGACTATGTATACTTAAACTATGTGCTAGATAGCGGATTCTGTGGTTTGAATAGAAGAAACATTGAGCTATATAGCATGCAAAGCTCCACATCTTTGTCTGCGTGCTACAAGGCATATTCTGTGGGTTGTATAGCACACACAATGTGCTATATAGTATGCCTCATGTGCCACGACTATGTATACTCAAACTATCTGCTATTAGCTGATTTTGTGGTTTGAATAGCGAAAACAGTGAGATATATAGCATGCAAAGTTCCCACATCTTTTGTGGTTTGAATAGCAAAAACAGTGAGATATATAGCATGCAAAGTTCCACGTCTTTTTCTATGTGCTACATAGCATATTTTGTGGGCTGTATAGCACACAAAATGTGCTATAGAGCATTCCTAGTGTGTCACAACTATGTATACTCATACTATGTGCTATATAGCTAAATCTGTGGTTTGAATAGCACAAACAGTGAGCTATATAGCATGCGTAGTTCCACATCTATGTCTATGTGCTACATAGCACATTTTGTGGGGTGTATAGCACACACAATGTGCTATATATCATTCATGGTGTGCCACAACTATATATACTGAAACTGTGAGCTATATAGTTGATCCCATGCTTGGAATAACACAAACAATGAGCTATATAGCATGCATAGTTCCACATCTATGTTTATGTGCTACATAGCATATTTTGTTGGTTGTACATCACACACAATGTGCTATATAGCATTGATGGTGTGCCATGACTATATATACTGAAACTGTGTGCTATATAGTTGTTTCTGTGCTTGGAATAGCACAAATAGTGAGCTACATAGCATAAATAGTTCCATGTTTTTGTCTGTGTGCTACATAGCATATTCGATTACTCATTGTCCTGAAGTCTTTGTCTCCTCTTCACTATGTTGGGCATCTTCATCTTTGTCTCCTCATTTTCCCTAATGTCTAAAGTCCCAATCCTCATGGCACATGAAAAAAAAGCAATGACAAACTGCCTATGTTGTGTGCTAGCCTTTAATGAAATTATAGATCTTTTGCAGTACACTTTGGCAGCTAGTGCAACAAGATCAAGAGGAAGAGAGGATTAAAAAGAATATTACTATCTTCTAAGTGTACCTAAGTGTACGGGAGATATCTAATTTTGCCAATCGCCTCAACTGTGAACCTTGTTGGATTGAGTCAAGTCTCCTTCATACTTCTAGTGCTAGGCAGGGTTTCTCATTTTCCAATTCCATATTCTTTTTATAATTAAAAAAATCCATGTTCTCCACACACACACACACACACACACAGAGTCTATTAACATCCAAGGGAGACCAAAAGGGCTATGGGACCACAAGAAACCCTCTAGTACATCTATTGTACGGATGGCACATGGAAGCTCCCAAGGAGTGCAAAAGCAACCCCCTTTATTTAGACTATCTACATAATAGTCTGAAAGAGTAAACAGCCATACATCAGTTTAAGACTGAGCGTCTTTTGGTTTTGATTATGTGTTGTGTGCTAGCCTTTAATGAAATTAGAGATCTTTCCAAGTACACTTTGGTAGCTAGTGGAACAAGATCAAGAGGAGAGGAATACAAAGAATATTACTATCTCCTAAGTATACTCCTAAGTATACGGGAGATCTATAATTTCATGGAAGCATGTGTTGTGTGCTAGCCTTTGATGAAATAATAGATCTTTCCAAGTACACTTCGGCAACTAGTGGAACAAGATGAAGAGGAAGACAGGATTACAAAGAATATTACTATCACCTAAGTGTATGGGAGATATCTATAATTTCATGGAAGGCTATATAGTGGGTTTCTTTTCATGTGCTGTGAAGATGTGGATTGTCATATGCTACTTAATGCTACTTTGGACCTAAAGTATGATGCTAGGGACTTGCTTTTCAAGTCCTTGAAAACAATCATCATATCAAAGGCTTTTTACCCAAGTCCTATCCTCTCCAAGTTAATTATCTGTGTACATCATTCAAAGCCATAACTAGGAAAGGCTATTCTATTAGCTTGACTATGCAATTGGCAGTGGGAACAATGAAAGATGAAGCCTTGTGAGGTAGGACTTGCGGGTTGAATAGCACAAATAGTATGCTATATAGAATACATGGTGTGTTGTGTCTATGTATGTTGAAATTATCTACTATACAGGTTTGAGTAGCACAAACAGTGAGCTATATAGCATACCTAGCTCCACATGTATGTGTGCACTCAAACTCTATGCTACATAGCACATTTTGTGGGGTGTATATCCTTGTATAGCACAAGTAATGTTGTATAGTGCATACATTTTGTGCCCCATCTTTGTGTTTTGAAATTGTCTAGTATGTTGTTGTAGTGTGCCACATAACATATGCACTTTGCTCTTTTATTGTCCATGTAGATAGACTTCTTCAAGGCATTCAAAGCTACATATTCAAGTATTTGTATGGGTCTAAGGTCCTTTGAGAAGTTGAAACCTTACTTTGTATGCAAGCTTAAGGGTAGAAACACATGTTGCTGTGTATATCACATTCAAATGATATACTTGAAAGAAAGCTCTTAACCATGTTCGCACAGCTGCATTTGGTATACATGGAGTGTCATGCTCTTGTCTTTGCAGTATATGCCTTTTATCAGTAGGAGTAGGAAAATGTGGTGCAAAGGAGCATGCCTTTAGTAAGGTCACACAATTGTGGGAATCTTGTGTTTGTGCTAAAGGCAAAGACTCAACATTCCATGATTATGAGTGCCTCATGGGAGAATGTGAAAGGTGTGGTGTACAAAAACTTGCAATCTTCCCAAATGAAGTAGCACATGAGCGAAAAAACGTGATGGTTCAGGTGTTTGAGGATATCAATGCTAGGTTGAACAAGAAAGGGGAAAAAAAAAGTGCAAAGTTTTATTGGTCAAGGAGATGCCAGTCTCAATGGCATGTTATCCATGTTAAAGAAACACGCAACACTTTCATTAGACACAACTTCATATACAAATGGCAAGCGGACTAGTTTAGGGAGTGTTTGAAGAATTTCCCTTCAGATGTCATTGTGTCTCCTATAGATTTTGCAGAGAATTACTCGTTCAAAGTCCAAAATGAAATTCAATCCATGCATTGGCATTCAGATCAGTGTACAATCCTTATTCATATTACTTATCGCTTTGTGGATGACCAAATTATTAAGGAGTTTCATTTCTACATTTCTGATGGTAAAACACACTACAGTCTTTTTGTACAACATTGCCTTTTGCTTCACTACTGCAAGTGGCTTGAAGAACAAGGGGTATAATTCAAAAGGCACTGGGTGTGGTCCGATGGAGCAGCATCTCAGTTTAAAGCAACAAGACCCATTTACTTTGTTGCCAGATTCTTTGCACTGACCAATGTTGAGATGACTTAGAACTTCTTTGGATCAGGCCATGGCAAAGGAGAACACGACGGTGCAGGCACAGTGATTAAAAGGGCGCCCTTACACATGAGAAGCTCAAGACTGATGGTGGTGTGGTGTTGAAGCAGGCAATTGATGTAGTGCAATTTTTACCAAATCCATTGAGTACTACTGCATCTACTAGTTCCAAGCGTAAGGAAGGACCATCCAAAAGAGTGTTTTGGGAGATCAAGTTGGGTGAAGTGGATAGAAGCAAGACATGGGGTTGTGCAAGGGTGGAGGGGTCTCGAGGATTGCATAGCATTCAAGGATTTTGCAAGCATGATGCAACAGAATTCAAGAAAAGGGAATTGTCCTGCTATTGCCATGCATGCATGCACAAAATGTGGAGATCATGTGAGAACAAGTCCTATGTTCAAGCTTGGGCAGCGGGCATTCTTTCTCCAACTAATGAGGTATCAAGTGAAGAAAATGTAGTTGAAGAACCTATCTATGAGGGCTGTGAGGACTTGCTAAGTGATCTCCTTGTAGAGGGAGACAATTTTGCAGTGAATGCTGAGGAGGGAAACGACGAGGGTGTAGACTTCTTCATTCTGACATGTAGCCATGCAAAGCAAAAAGCTAGGAAAGTGCTTATGCACAAGTGGGGCACTAAATGTGGCATGGGATCACAGTATGTTACTGGATGGTACTGCACAACGCAGTGACCATCAATATTGTTTGCTAAAAAACAAGCTAGTCGCCATTATATTTTCTCATCTTGTTAGAGCCATGAAATTTGACATGGAATTGGTGGATCCCAAAAGTAACATATACTACCTATCCTTGCAGGTGCACGAATTGATCTACAATGCATTACCCTATGAGGCCTAAATTTGAGGCCAACGTGACCTGTGAACTCCAAAACATTTCATCAACCTTTTTAGTAAGAACCAATCCAAACCTTTTTGGTGCATGGTTCACAAGGTTGTGCAAAATACTATCAAAAGATGATCTATTGTGTTTTATTTTAGACCTATTTTGTTCTGCTGCTATGTTGCATCTCTTTTGCTCAATGCACAAACAACCCAACAAAAAAAACAGAGTCAATGTAAAAAAAACCAACAATATTGTCATCCTCCATTTTCATTGCTCTTCTTTTCTTTTCTGAAGACAACCATCCACACAATAGCTGTGAACTTATCTTAGTCTACATGATCATAATGTCATCAACCTGAATAGGAGCATTACTCCCTCATGAACAACTAGTAAAATAGCAGAGTCTGCAACTCAGCACATGGATATCCTTAAAGAAAAAATACCAACCAAGCCCACTATTGCAACCAAAATTTTTGGGCTTCTTATATTTGATTATGGGTTCAACATGTTTGGGCACAAAGGAGGAAAGTGTTTTAATAGTGGTGCAACATATACTAACTGATTTGTTGCTGTATAGCTGATATATTGACAAATAGTAATCGATTTTGTGCTATATGGCACATACAATAATTGATTCAGTGCTATCTAGAAGATATACTAACTGTTTTGATGCCATATAGATGATCTATTGACAGGAAGTAACCGATTTAGTGCTATATAGCACACACAATAGCTTTTATCCATGTGAAAGAGAACTCATACAATTGCATAACATAAAGAGAGAACTTGTGGATGTGCAATGTGCTTTACAGCATAGACAAACAACATCAGAAGATAACAATTGAATATATGTTTAATTACAAAAAATTATTTGGTAGGTACATTGGTCTTACAAAAGCTCTAGCTCCTTCACAATATAGTTTTTTACATCATGTGAACCATAATATATGTACAAGACTAATGACGAGAGCACCCCTCACATTGTGTACTCACAAAATGGTGGTAATATTGCTTTGTGGGCATGGATACCTCATCCTTTTGATTGCTTAACTTGTTCATTTTACAAAATTTTATGTAGTCATGTGCACTGCTCCACATAACCAGCCAGTATATCAACATTTTTGTGAGATAAATGGGATCCTGCTGATTGTTCTCGAGATCAAAACTCTCAAGACAAATGCATACATCAGGGTCATTCAGGATGGACTTGTACTACATGTCACAGTGTGTTGTCAGGGTTGAATTCAATATAGAACTTGCAAATGTATAAAAGATTCTTGAAGAAAATGGGTTTCTGCTAGACTTCTCAAACTCACTCCTTGGCCTAATAGGTTGAATTGATGGGAAGGCCTAATTGCTCAAATTATTGGTGATTCAGGAAGTCCTTGTTTGTGATGTTTGTGGATGAGGACCATATTGATCGTTTAAGTGCAGGTTTTCCATTTTAGTCAGATTTTAGTCAGATACCTCCATGTTAGTGAGCCATGGTTTTACTAGAGCGAATAGGTGTCTACGGCTATAAAGTAACTTGTAGGAACCCCAGGCACATCCCCAAACAAAAATGGTGCCTTTGTGCATTCGTCTTGGCCTAGCTTTACCAACCAAAAATTCCTTCTCCTGCATAGGTTAGGAAACGCCTGTCGCGTTGTATTTTCCATATTGCGGTAGGTGCAATGGATCCAAATAATTAAGCTAAACATATTTGAACATGCCTTGAGGAAGCATTCAGCATCCTTTCGCACCAAGACAACCTCATTTGGCTTATCCCGTAGTAATTTGAAATTTTGAGGATGCTCAATATTGGGGTAGCCTCTCCCCCTATAAATCCTGTATCTTTTTAGCAATACTCCATTCGTGTCCAAAACCACTAGTTTTGTTTTTATGCCCTCAGGGACATGTATTGTTTGTGGCATAACCCTTATTGGTTCTTCATGATGGAGTGCATGCCATTTAGGCCTCCATAGTAATAACCTATTAGCCCTGCCCTGTGCATCATGTTCATTCTCAACATTAGCTGGTGAATCATTCTATACATTAGTAGGGTCTGATTCTGCATCAGCTTGTGCATCTTTCTCAACATGAGCCAATGAATCTTTTTGTGCATCAGTAGGGTATGCTTTTGCATCAACCTATGCATCTTTTTCAACTTCATCTTTGTGTGCCTCTGCATTAGCCTGTGCATCCTTCTGGACATCAGCATTGGATGCTTCTGTGTCAACATGCACATCCTTTTGAACATCATCCTTAGCTTTTGCATTAGCCTCTGCATCCTCTTCAACATGAGAGGAACCCAAGTTTGTAAAGCGCTTGGCCCGCTTTTGTGATAATCTTACAGAGGAAGGGTTTAGGACGGTCAAAGTAAAAGACATCCTAGAAGCGGGGATCACGAGAAATACAGGCACTAAATTCCTTTCATGGGAGATGGCATTCATCTTCCTTCTCCAAGAAGGAAATTTAGAGGAAGAAGCCTCATCGTCCAGCACCTCCTCAAGTAGAACTGCTGATCTACTCGTCCCTAGACTAGATTCTGAAATGTACATGGAAGAGAATCTTGACCATGCAAGAAAGGAGATGGAAGCAGCTTAAGCATTGAGCCTACTTCAAGAGCCCCCTGTAGAGCAAGAAACTGCATCGGAGACCACTGACCTAGAATCAGACTTATGGCCCTTGTCCCCCCTCATCATCGATGGAGAAGAGTATGTATTCCTCCATGACATAGAGATTCTTTTTGGACTACGAGAGGATGAGGCACTAGGAGTCCTATCTGGGTTTGATGTTGACACACGTGTTAAAGATCCCGAGGATTTAGGTTCTGAAGACCAGACAATGGAAGAGTTTCTCTTGATGATGCTGGTTTCAATGAGGGATGCAGATATGTCCATATATGACGCACAACCCTCTCATGCAAAAGATTCCACCTCCAACACAAGTCAGGAGAAAGCGTCCACCTCCCAAATGGAACATCACACAACACCTGGTTCCATCAACATTGCAAATGAGGAAGGGATAGCCGATTGCAATAACCAAGCAACCCCGCATGTCCATTTCCAACAAACCGAACTAGCTCATGCACTGTATGGAAAGGAGGGCTCTTTTGGTTGGTAGGATCTAAAGGATACAAGGATCCTTCTACCCAAAGGTCGAGATGCTTCTTTCCTTGTTGCGAATGAAGACTATGGATTTTGGAAGCTCCCCTCAATCCTAGACTACGTGTGCTTGCATATTCATCCTCCAACTCTAAGTGAACCTAGTACTTGTTGGAGACATCCTCGAATGGTGCCATGAGTAAAGGAGTGTAGAGAAGGAGAAGGTGTGGAGAAGCAGGCTTGAAGGAGTAGCATGCAAGAAGAGGAAGGGCAAGGAGGAGGAGGGATGGGGGAGGGAGGACCAGCAGTTGAAGAGGAGGGAAGGGGGACGGACCAGCAGGTGTGGAGGGTGAGGAGGAGTAGGCATGGAGGAGGAGGGAGGGAGGAGCAGGAGGGAGGGGGAGGAGGAGCAGGCATGGAGGAGGAGGGAGGGGGAGGGGAGGAGGAGCCGGCGTGGAGGAGGGAGGGAGGCAGCAGGCGTGGAGGAGGGAGGGAGGGGGAGGGGAGGAGGAGTAGGCGTGGAGGAGGGAGGGAGGGAAGGGGAGGAGGGGGGAGGGGGAGGAGGAGAGAGGGGGAGGAGGGAGTGAGGAGGGGGATGAAGGGAGGGAGGGAGGGGGAGGGGGAGGGGGAGGGAGGGAGGAGAGAGGAGGGAGGGAATTTAAAATTTGAATTTTGAATTTGTTGGTTCCCACCTAGGAGTAAGAGTTGTGTAAGAGGTGTAAGAGGTATAAGAGGTGGGGTCACTTTTGGAATTAACCCACCTAGGTGAGGGGGGGTTAAGACTTTTTGGGACCTACCTTGGCCCTTTCATTAGGACTAATCCATTTCTTAATCCATTCCTTATGAGGCCCTTTTGAGACCCCATTTCTCCCCTAATGGCTTTTGTAAAGCAACATAAGTGGTCCTCATTTGATTAACTATGGGAAAAAAGCACTTCATGATGGTAT